>NW_015554266.1:293346-298923 GCF_001515605.1 Sinocyclocheilus anshuiensis | reverse complement strand
CTGAATCCTATGAATGAAATACTGATGACAAACTTTGCAGTGTGTGTGTTAAATGAACTCACAAAATGTCCAGTTAACAACACTGAAACAAATTTATAATAGAATGGGCAGCCAACAAACTCATTTAACAGTGGCTACTTGTAAATGCATAGCAATAATATGACTAATAGTCTTATTCTGAATAAGACAACTATCCTATTAAATCATTTACGTGTTTAACGACAGGATAAGCCCCTGAACACATCAGAACAGATTTGTAGAAATGTAGCATTGCATCACTTGCTCACCAGTGGATCCTCAGCAGTGAATGGGTGCCGTCAGAATGAGAGTCCAAACTGCTGATAAAAACATCACATTAATCCACACTGCTCCTGTCCATCAGTTAACATCTGGTGAAGTGAAAAGTTGTATTTTTTTTTTTTTTAAATGAATTCATACTTAAGACGCTTTTAACTTCAAAATGTTGCTTCTGGCTGAAATAGTACTCTATCCGTAATATTGCTTTCTCCAGTGTAAGTCATCTTGCCTGAATCATGAGAGAAATCAAGCACCGTTCGTAAGCGAAACGGTCCAAAACAGTTCTAAACAAATATGTCAGATGGACTTTTTCACTCGAGGAATCATATTCACCAGAATCATATTCACCTAGTAAACATGTAAAAAAAAAAAAAAGTCCTCATATAAACCTATCAGAATGTATATTAATTTATCTGTTGAAAACAGCAATTAAAACATTTTAATTCCTCAAGTCTAATAGATTTGTTAGGTCAAAAGGTGCAGTGAATGGCATAATAATACATTACATGTCCACCTCCCACTGAAGTGTTTAGTAAGAGTGTTAATGATTGCTGTGTTAATGATTCGGACATAGATTGGGCACGCGACGGCTAGCTGCCACTGAGCTAATGATCTCCTCACCTACCACTGAAGGCTGCACACAGGGCCAAGGGTTTTGGGGAGGGTCTCCAAAGAAAATTAGCCTGTGTGTCCTCCACAGTACAGTGGGACGAGCGCAGTACAGAGGGGCTCTAGAGGAGATGCTGACCTCTGCACTACAGCAAGAGTATCTCATGACAGCCAGCTCAATGAACTTCACACAGCCCTGTTAGCAGGGCATATTACGCTTTTTAAAAGACTCAATCATCCATGACAGTCAGGAGCTGATGACTGACATTACCACTGTACAGTCACTGTTCAGCTCAAATGGACGGTTGTTTCAAATAAAACCGTTTCACCTCAGTTGTGTGCACTTAGAGCTGTAATTTGAGACACTGCAGGAGTGAGGAAAAGAAAAGTCAGTTAAAGGTACATTAGTGTGGTAGTTACAAAAAAAAAAAGGCTCACGAGTCAGCATCAGGGTAAAAAACTATGCTAATTGTAAATAATATGATGCAACTAACCATATAATTGTGTATAGCTAGGATAGCAAAATGTATAGCAGAAAATACATCTGGTAGAAACCAACAAATATTTAGCCTGTGTCATGTTAATAATTTTGCATATACGTCCATTTTTTGTCTATTTGTTGTTTATGGTTATTTTTATATTTCTGTTTAATTTTAGGGGTGTGTTACGATTTTATTATACTGTGTTGCGTCGCCAGTTAATACCCAATTTAAAATCTGGGTCCTGAAGCAAAAGCAGTTGAGAGTACCTGCAGTGGATGTGCCACATTAGAGAAGATGTTGTGTATAAGTGCATGTGACCCCCACCTGAACCCAAAGATGAAAAATTCCCTCAGCTGAGGAGTGTTTGAGAGAGAGAGAGAGAGAGAGAGAGTGAGTGTGTGTATGTGCATGAAGATTGATGTGAACAGTGAGACTCCTGAGTAATGATGTCAACAGCAATCTCAGCAGCCTGCATTACAACCATCACAAAAAAAAAACCACACACAGCCCATTCAGCAGGGCATTTCCTCAACACCACTATGAAGTACAATTACTCATTATAGAATAATCTTAAACCTTAAGCCAAGACTACTACTACTGCTATTAAAATAATAAAAAGAATGCTAAAAAAAAATATCTTGGCCAATGAAAGCTTGGTAATTTGATCATGTGACTGTAATAATCGAGCAGCTCATGAAGTCTGTTTTGTGGTTGATGCAGGACAGTGCATGCCTGCCTGTTTCATCTGTCAGAGCCAATTTTTTTATTTTTTTTTTGCCACAACAATCCTTAGAAGAAGAAGAAGAAGAAGAAAGGAAAAAGAAAAGTGTGTGTGCATATCAGCGTTCATGCATTTAGGTGTGTGTGCTTTGTGTGTTTTTATTACACAAATACAACCTCAAAACAATCAATAGAATGTTTTATTGTATAACCAACGTTAAAACACTGTATTGACTTGATTGTGGCAATACTGTACACTTCACAAAGACCACACACACACACACACACACACACACACACACACGCACACACGGTTGGATAGGAAACACTTTACCCAGAAGCTCTCAGCACTGATGTTTAAGAGGGATGTTTGATGATTTATGTATAATCCACAAAAATCCTTTCCATACCTCAAATGTGACACACAAAATACATATTTTACAGTCTAATAATGGATATTTGTGCAAATATATAACAAAATAAGGATTCAAAATATCTTAAATGTACAGACAATGTGAACTGAGAGAAGAAGCTGTGTTTGACAACATTACATTTACATTTACATTTAGTCATTTAGCAGACGCTTTTATCCAAAGCGACTTACAAACGAGGACAATGAAAGCAGTCAAAACTAACAACATTTGAAAAGACTTTTCAAAAGACTTCTAGATATATAAATTATTATAATATTATTAGTTTATTAAGGACATAATGACATTATGAATTTGTCATTTCTGTAACTTTGCCAAACCAAAAAAAAAGAAAAAGTCAGGAGATTTTTGGAGTTACTTTGCCTCCTAGTGGTGAGAGAGAGAGAGAGTGTGTGTGTGTGTGAGAGAGAGAGAGAGAGAGAGAGAGAGAGTCAGAGTCAGAGTCAGAGTCAGAGTCCACATTTCAGCCGCAAAATGACCACCTATGATCTTCTCATCATTAGATATCAGTGCCACAGGTTTCACACAGTGATTCAGTGGTTGAACTCTGGGTGAATCCCAACGGCAGTCACAGTAGGAGAATCCATTGCTAGACCTTTTGGCACTTAGTAAAATTTAACAAGTAAATTTTAATGTTTATAGGGCCATGGAACGACAGGCAGGGTGTGATTTTAGACCCATGAGCTCCATAACTCCTGAACTGAGAAGAGAGTGAGTGCTATAGCAGAGCTGATCAGCTCCACCAAAACCACTGAGATCAGGACTTCTGTGTGTATTGACAAATCACCATTCACTTTCACTGCATCTTTCACACAAAGAAAGAGAATAGTGACTGAGGCTGTCCGCCTGCCTATCTTCTTTTGTATTTCACAGAAGAAAGTACGTCATACGGGTTTGGAACGACGTGAGTGTGAGTGCATGATGACAGATTTAGGGTGAACTATTCCTTTAAGAACATAAACTGCGAAACGGTAATGGTTTTAAGACCTTGGTTTTGTTTAAACACACTCAATGGGAAATCATCCTTATTGAAGTAGGCAAACAGTCTGATTTGATGGCTTTTTTTTTAATATGTCCAGCTGCACACGGGGTTTTAACACCTGTTCAACATGCTGAAGAAATTTTAAGAACATATCTGTCCTTCTTCTAATTCCAAATTTACACTGCAATGGTGGCATCGAAGCGCTGAAGTTGGATTCTTCTGAAGTAGCATAATCCAATCAAAGGCCATTTTTGACACAGGTTTGCTTTAGCGTGCTATATACTATATTCTACCACATTGCTTACTATATTAATAACACACTACATGATTTCTGTAGTATACCATATTAGATGACCAAGTACACTTACCAAAAAGTGCAGTATCCACATTATTTTCCAGCACAGAAGTAAGCTATTTCCTTTGAATGTGTGAGACTTCCATTTCATTAGGAAGGTACTATAGGTACTATAGGCAAATAACTAGAAGAATAACAAAGTTCGGTAAACGGTAAAACTATTTGCACTACAAACCAACATGGTTATGATTATGATAATAAACTAAAATATCATGATAGCAAATATCATTAAGAATGAGGTGGAAACAGAAGAACACTACTTTTTACTAGAGATTACTAGAGGAGATATCAGCCATGATGTTTCTACTCATTATTTGATTGGATTGTTAAATGCTTTTACACAAACTTGGATTCAAAATAACCATATTTAACCATATAAAAAACAACAACAACAATACTACATTTTCACTATGTAGTAAACAGTATGTTAGTATTCCATTCCTAACATATACTTACTGAGTGGATATTGGATAAATCAAAAACCAGCATCTAACATATTATATATTTGACTGCTGGTGGCCCAGCGAAGACATGAACCGTATATGTGAGTGAGTGTGTGCTGATTGATCTAACCTCTCACACCAGCTTTAGAATTTGCACTGGCAGAGAAATTGGACACAACCCACTTCACTCTCTCAGCCTGTGAGTTCAGAAACTGGATCAGGCAACAAATACACACAGATGGACAGACAGAGACACAGAACACCCAATCATGTGACACCGCACACACGTCGTGACAGGACCACACACAGCACATGATGAACTGCAACAGGATGGACGATCACTGACTGCTCACATTACTAAAATACATATACAAATGGATGAAATGTCCAATTAATGATGTGAATAAAGTAACATCCCTGTATAGTGAGGTGTAAAAATCATCATAACTCCTTGTGAGTGAACTCAGAGACACTGGGAGCAAAGTGTAAAGAGCATGATTTCTTTTGTGACACCGTATTTCCTGAGGCATCCTACCAACAGCTATTTCCTCCAGAACTTCTTTCTCTGAATCCACCTGTAAAAGTGTGTGCACCCTTCATCATCAGGTCTGGCTTCCTGTTCTCAGTTTTCCCATGCTGTCACACCCTGGATCCAAAGCCTGACTGCTATATATCTCTAGAAACCACTGAAATGACTGTTGAAATGTCTCCAGACCTCAACAACAACAGATAAACGTTTTATTTTATATTATACCGTATTTAGCCCAAAGGAAAGTGCTATTGCTCACAGTTACTCTTTCGCAGCTCAAAAAACTTGTACTCGATTGGAGATTTCCAAACCACTACATTGCATTTAAAGGGATAGTTCACCCAAAAATGAAAATTTGATGTTTATCTGCTTACCCCCAGGGCATCCAAGATGTAGGTGACTTTGTTTCTTCAGTAGAACACAAACGGAGATTTTTAACTCCAGCCGTTGCAGTCTATCAGTCGTATAATGCATGGCAATGGTAACCAAATCTATGAGAGTAAAAAAAACATGCACAGACAAATCCAAATTAAACCCTGTGGCTCGTGACGACACACTGATGTCCTAAGACATGAAACGATCGGTTTGTGCGAGAAACCGAACAGTATTTATATAATATTTTACCTCTAATACACCACTATGTCCAACTTCCTTGAGCGACCGTACGGCATCCGGTGCGTGAGGTGTGTACGCGCTCTGGCGTAGTTTACGCAAGCGCCGGAAGTGATC
>NW_015554266.1:286999-293236 GCF_001515605.1 Sinocyclocheilus anshuiensis | reverse complement strand
AGCATTCATCTGCGTACTCAAAGCAGTTAGACATAGTGGTGTATTAGAGGTAAAATATGATATAAATACTGTTCAGTTTCTCGCACAAACCGATCTTTTCGTGTCTTAGGACATCAGTGTGTCGTCACGAGCCGCAGGGTTTAATTTGGATTTGTCTGTGCAAGTTTTTTTTAATCTCATAGATTTTGTTACCATTGCCATGCATTATGCGACTGATAGACTGCAACGGCTGGAGTTAAAAATCATCATATG
Source organism: Sinocyclocheilus anshuiensis (assembly GCF_001515605.1). Classification (NCBI taxonomy): domain Eukaryota; kingdom Metazoa; phylum Chordata; class Actinopteri; order Cypriniformes; family Cyprinidae; genus Sinocyclocheilus; species Sinocyclocheilus anshuiensis. The sequence goes on along the minus strand of NW_015554266.1, from coordinate 292,984 downwards.
TGTTCTACTGAAGAAACAAAGTCACCTACATCTTGGATGCCCTGGGGGTAAGCAGATAAACATCAAATTTTCATTTTTGGGTGAACTATCCCTTTAAGTATAAACCTTCCCTTACGCAGTCAAGTGAGAAGTAACAAAAGGTACTGTGGCAGAAATCTTGGTCATTTCAATAGGAATCCATGCAAACTGGAATTTTACATTATTTCGCATTGTGTTCAAGTTGGTTAAATGAACTTGCTACATTGACCAACAGAAAACTGCATGGTTTGGAAGTGACTTCTTTGTGAGCTGTGCTTCAAGCATCACTGTACTATTGACAATGGACATTTTTTCCTCCGAAATTTCACCAAAAGTTGGCAGTAAACATTAAAATACAGATTTATTTTAATTTAAAATAAAAAAAAATGTTAGGAACATTTTAGGATTTTGGGACATTTAAAACAATAACAACAATAATAATGACACAAACTATTAGCCATTCTTGACCATGTGAACTCATTTGACTAAGAATAGAATCAAATGAAGAAAAAAAAAAGATAATTGTTGATTTAACATAAAAGTATATAGCTTCAAAATGAATGTGAAAAACAGCTCAGATCAACTGGTCTTCGGGAAATATGATGATAGATGTTCAGCTCGTGAGATCTCTAGTGTCTAATTGCAGACTTTGGTAGCAAATCTGCATACAGTTTGAAACTTTATTGAGATCTGTTTTGAAACTTTAAAGGACATTGGCATTGCAGGGGTCTTTTTCTCAGAAGAAACATATGAGAAGCAGGAGACTTGAGAAACTCGCTCATCGTTTAATCTTACTATGTCTTTTAGAAGCTATTGAGATATTAACTTCTCAAGTGTTACTTTTTCTGGTCTGACGTAAGACTCCAAGTCGCTCGAATCTGCTTGTGTGCGGCCCAGCCTGAGACATCAGCACTCTTATTCAACAGCCTGACAAATATATACAGAGATCTGACGGTGATCTGACACCCCATTGGTCCGCCTGTCTGCACAAGAAGGAAGTAGTAAACTGAAGAAGGTCCCCAAGCAGGAAGAGCCTGTCCAGAGAGGCCAAATCTCACAGTGAAAACTCCCAAGTCGCAAACTACAGCCAAATGAAACAATCCGAGCCCACACTGGGGTTTCCTAATGACCTCACATCACTAAATCATACTCTCAAATAGACAAGAAGCAGCTCAGATCACTTCATCCTGCCCTGTAACTGTATGTCACGAGGAGAACTAGCTAGTCGTAAAAGGTTGGGGACATTCAGCTGAGTTTCTGAAGTTCACACTAAAGCTGTAATTGTTTTATTGTTTGATTAATAAACCGCTATGCGTGCTGAATAGATTATTATGGCTTATATAGATTGAATAGCTCAACAGTAGAGCATAGCACTTGCCACAATAAGGTCATGGGTTTGATTCCCAGGGAATGCATGCAACTGATAAAATGTTTAGCTTGAAAGCCAATGATAGTAGCTTTGGATAAAAGCATATGCCAAATGCATAATTGTAAATGTTCATGCATTTGCTTGCTGCTCAGACCACAAATAACTATGCCGATTTGTTTCAGATACACTGCTGTTCAAAAGCATAGGGCCTATTTTTTTATGTCTTTGAAAGCAGTCTGTTATGCTGACCAAGACTGAATTTATTTGATCAAAAATACCATAAAAATATAATATTGTGAAATATCATTACAACTTTTTCAAATTGTCTTCTTTTTAAATGTATTTTAAAATGTGATTTATTCCTGTGATGCAAAGCTGAATTTTCATCATCCATTGCTCCAGTCTTAAGTGTCACATGATCCTTCAGAAATCATTCTAATATGCTGATGATTTGGTGCAAGAGACATATTTCACATTATTATTTCACAGTGTTGAAAATAGTTGTGCTGTTTATTGTTTTCTTGTGGAAACTGTCGATTTTGGTAAATTTAATGCATCCTTGCTGAATAAATCAAAACAATCGGTAACACTTAGGGATTAAGGAACACATATTCACTACTAACTAAGAGTTTTCCCACAATAAACTCCTAATTACTGTTATTGATAGTAAGGTAGTTGTTGTAGTAGGCCTAGTTATGTTTACGGTTAAGGGTTAAAGGATCGAGAATATGATTATGTAGAATAAGGCATTAATAAGTGCTTTATAAGTACTGCTAAACAACCAAATTGCTAGTAATATGCATGCTAATAAGAAACTAGTTAATAGCGAATAGTGTTCCCTAATCTACTGCAAGCGATACCAAAAAAATCTTACTGACCCTAACATTGTGAACAGTAGATAATGCCAAAAATTTCCTTTCTGAACAAGTCTTCCATTCAAGCTATACATTGTATCAGTGTGTTCCCTGGGATTCAAACCCATGACCTTGGAGTTGCCAGCACCATGCTCTACCAGCTGAGCAACAAGAAAACAAACAGACATACAGAAAATATACAATAAGCCCTCACAAACAGATACACACACCCCCTCACACACATGAGTAGTGCGGAACTGGATGCCTGTGGCTCTGTTTATGTCGGGCTGTAAAAGCCCAGCAGAGAATGAGGCCGAATTCCGTCTAGACGGGACAATGCTTTCTGCAGAGGTGTAGATCACCAGCATTCAGAACAATCCTCAACCCCCACACAGATACACACACAACACCCCTGCTAACACTTCCACCATGTGTGTCCATGCTAGAAGACACCTTTATTCGGATGCACGTCTACGCGGTGCGCAAAAGGTTAGGCTAATAATCGTTGCAGATTACACACTCGTGAATTAGACCCACCGCAGGGACAGAGCTCCTTCATTAATAACAGACCCAGCGAGTTCCTATGCCGTAAACATTACCTGCTGTCACCAGCCAACAGACCTCGATTATATCACACTGATCAGATACTCTACAGGGTGGATTTATTTTCAAAGCAAACATGTTGAGCAGTCAAATAGCCATCTGTCTTTCTGCCATCGCAGGGCCAGAGTCGGTGTAATAAATGCGAGCATTGCAGTCAAGTGTATTCACATAAAACAGGATAAATTCTCTCTTTTTTGGCATCTGCACTTATGACATTGTTATAGATTTCCTCATACAGTCCCAGAGCAGAGGCCCAGGCCAGCCGTGTGATTGTTTGGGACGGAGGGGTGTGAAATACGGAGCAGGAGAGGAAGGAAGAGGTGCAGGCAGGCGAGAGAGAGAGGGAGGGAGGGATGGAGGGATGAAAGAAGGGTGGAGGTCTCATTCTATTCTAGCTGATGGGTTTCACTGCCCCCCGCATTGTTCTGTCTCATTCCAGCCCCATCCCTTCGGAGAGCCCTACAGCAGTACACATCCTGTCATTTTACTGCAGATATCGACACACACACACACACACACACATGCATTACGAGTGGGCGAGCCATCATCTTTGTTTGGCCATGAGGAGTCTTATGTTGCACAGAAAAATCTGAAGGAAGAGTCGTGGTGGTAGTAGTTAAAGCAGACTTTGACAACACAGAAACATAAAGCTGCACGAGATTCCCAAGCCCAAATGTGTTATATAAGGGCAGAATGTGTGAACACTGTAGGGTTTAAAAGAAACACTCACACACACCCCTCCCCCACTACCACCATCATCATCATCGTCACTAAAACTCTTCACACAGCACCATCTAGTGGTCACTGACAGTCATTCACGCAGCAGGTACTGATGTGTGCCAGGTAAAACTGTGCAAAAGGGCATTGGCTTTTACAAAAACAGCTATTATAAAAATATATAATGTAAAGAAATGATGACAATACAATGGTATTCTTTGAGATAATACTATAAGATAATACTATAATTATCTTATAGTATAATTTAAATACCATTGAAGTACCATTAAAATAGTGTCAGAAGGTACTTTCATACCATCATTTCAGTGCTGAAAGTATATATGGTACTTTAAAATGGCAGTAACATGTCATCTTCTGGGACTTTTTTTGTAAGTTTGGTGCTGTTTTGAATATGGTTATCAAATATTTCCATGGAAATATTTCCATGAAAATAAATGAAATAATTAATGACCATATAACACCATTTAAATACCATGGTGTATATATATATATGGTAATTAAACAGCACCATCGTTAACATCCATTAATCAAGATGTTGGAAGTGTTTTTACACTTTGGTCAACATTATATCAAATCATTTTCTTAAAACTCTTGTAATAAAATAAATGTTCATCTTTACAGAATATAATAAAAGTCACTGGATTCTATTGCTGCTGAATGATCTTATCTCTCTGTTCCAGTACCACGAATGGTATGAAATGGAAGTATCATGGTACTTTGATATTCAGCGTGGTACTGATATTCATGGTATGGTAATCTGAAAGAAGATGTTACTACCATGGCACATTTCCAAACACATGGCACAAACACATGGCAGTACCACAGTAGCTGACGTACTTTTTTTTTAGAAAATGGTAACCTGGAAATATTTCCATGAAAAATATACAATGAAAAACCTCTGGTTTCTATTGCTGCTGAATGATCTCATCTACATTTCCTACAGCGAGCGAAGAACTGCTGGCACAATTCCCCCCTCCCTGCTCTTCCCATAGATTGGATTTATTTGAGCTAATGATTTTGACAGACTGATACACTAGTGTTTATAGGTTCATGGAGAATTAACACATTTATATTGGTTCCTATGAGATTTAGCTCAGCTGACATCATCAGTGTGTTTCGGTGCATGTGTAATTAGCAGAACTGTGCCCTCTGGTGGAAGGGGAATTAATCATGTTATGTATCAAACAGAATGCCCATAGGAAATAAAATCACAAATGAGATTGTTTCTCAAAGACAGCAGTGAGACAAAATGGAGACTTTGGCTTGTCTGACTGTTTTCTCCAGAGAAAAAGTTACATTACCCATGAACTCTCTCCGAGACCAAATTGTATGGAATATTGAATGTATACTCTACCAGTACAGTATCACATATACAATCATATATTTATATATGATGTTATATTCCTCCTAAATTAAACATCCAAGGACGAAAGATGGTGTGTTTCAAAACCTCTGCGTTTAGGGTGCTGACCACAACTCAGTAGCTATTGGACTAATTCAGACACACTGAGGTAAAAAAAAAAAGCATCCCATAAATCATGACTTGTGGTGGGCTGGTGGCCTCCACAGCTTTCAGACGTGGAATGAGATACGCTATACGTGTGTGACGAAACCATTAAAGGTGTTCCTCACCTGAGCAAATCCCAGTCGTGGCCGCGACAGCGCGAGGTCACGGCGCTCCCACACAGTGTGCAAACAGAGATAAATGTGTGTACATCGCTTATTTCACTACATTAATTTAGAGAGAACTTCAAGAGTTACTCTAGTACACAGCCTGAAGCTTAAACAGCGTTTGCAAACTCGCTCAGATGGAAAAACTGAAGATGGACGTTTTGGTTATTTGGTAAGTTATTTAGAAAACTGACAGAATAAAATTAGTAGCCTTATTGTACTTTGTTTGTTTGTCGGTTTGTCTGTTTGTTCGTTCGTTCTAGCATGGTATGGTAACACTCTTTTTTGATTTCATGGTATAAGAGTATGAAAAATATTGTGGGAGTACCATGATACTAGTGATGACTGCCAGTGTATAGATAAATAAAAATAATGAATCAATTAAAACTGTGTGTGTGTGTGCACTTGTACAGCTATCTTTGTGAGGGCCAGTTTCAGTTTTAGACCATCAGAGTGAGGACAATCTTGTAAAGTGAGGACATTTTGGCCGGTCCTCACTTTCTGAGACCCCTTTACAGGCCTGTTTGAGGGTCAAGACTTGGTTTTAGGGGTCAGGTTATAATTGGGTAAAGGGTAGGTTTAGAGTAAGGGTTTGAGTGAGGCATTTAGTTCTGATGGGTAGGTTTAGGGTAAGGAGATAGAGATTGCATTGTGTCAATGAATGGTCTCACAAAGATAGCTATACAGAGTTCTGTGTGTGTGTGCGTGTGTGTGTGTGTCTGTGTGTGTGTG
>NW_015554266.1:277538-286865 GCF_001515605.1 Sinocyclocheilus anshuiensis | reverse complement strand
GTGTGTGTGTGTGTGTGTGTGTGTGTGTGTGTGTGTGTGTGTGTGTATACAGAATGATGTGTAGTGAGTGTAGCAGGTCAGTAATGAGCTTCTGCATGTTTCTTGTGAATCGCATTTATTATGTACTTATAGGTTTGAACATTATATACACACACAAACTCATGTATACTATCTCTCACCTTTAAAAAAAAGCTAGCAGATCACACACAGTTCCCCCTAAACATGGCACAAAAAAAAAGTTTTTAGAAAAAAAAAAATAAATAAATAATTATTTTTCTATATAAATGATAATTGAAAATTAAAATAAATGTTTGCTTTTTTATCTTAAAACTCTACTTTTTATGTTTTATTACACTCAATTTTTTACTTCCATACTTCATTTAAATACATATATTCTTTACGCGGCCTGTAGTCAGCCATTCTAACAGACATTCTCACAGCATCCCTCCCATCTGCGTCTGTCTCTGACTGTGCGGATCCATATTTTATCCAAACTCTTCTTTAGGGGATCTGACCATCACATTGGTGGGCATCAGATTGGCTGCTTCACCTCATAAGCATACCAGCTTGTCACTTTCAGCATCCATCGTCCATCCTAATTTGAGCTACATGCCCAGGTCATCAGTGATTTTTCCTTGCTTCCTCTGTGATCTCATTGATCGCCTCTTTCACTCTTGACATCTCCTGCAAACATTTATTTGTCTCTTCATGTGACATTAAGCATTCTTTGCTCCCTTGCTCTTTCAGTTACACAGAGTTTCTGTTCATCCAGTTAAAGACCATGCCTCACTCGCATATAATAATGTTGGTAGTATGGTAGTATTGAAGAGATGTGCTTGTGGGTAGCTGATGGTAGTGATCACTTCACTGATGGTAGTATAACTCCGCCATGCTGCTTTCCATCAGCGAGATACAGTAGCTCACAGCTGTTGATGTGTTCCACTGTGTGTGTGTGTGTGTGTGTGTGTGTGGAAGCAGGTCACTGCCCTCTGCTTGAGTCTAATAATGCAGCATTTGAAAGTTACAAAAATGCACTGAAAGGCATTGAAGGCATTTATTGTAGACAAGGAATGGTGAGTGGGGGAGTTGCTGCACGCATTTACTTTTCATTAGTAAAGCAGTTTTGTTTTTCATCACAAAGGCAGAAAAGCCTCCGTCATGAGGCCAACACATTAGCCTTCCACCCCCACCTGCAGCTGCATGCAACACATAGAAACAGACAGAGGGGATGTGTTGTGTGTGAGAGCACATAACTGTGCCTATGTATATTACACCATAAGTGTGTATGGAAGGTTTCACAGAAGGAGGTAAAGGAGTTCTTCCTGTGAAAGGCACGATGACCGGCGGGCTTGTTTGTGTGGACCTCTGTGAATGTAGGTTTTGTTCAGTGTATGTAAGGCTAATGAAGGCCAGCTAAATACGACAAAACTGCAACACTGCAGTTAGTCAACAAAGGTGTCCAGAATGCTCTGAAATAAAGCCTGATCTGTAGCCAGCACTGTTGATTATAATGGGAGCATTCGACTTTTCAGGTTTCTTGCTTGCAGATAGACATGGTGTGAGAGAAAGCAATACAACAATACTACAACACCCCCCTTTTAATCAACAAAGTGGATCTGGTGCACTTGCAGTGTAGACAGGTTTGTTGGTTATATGAGAGTGATCTGGTTTTGTTGCTTTTGACAAACAACGTCACAGCTCTCTAGTGAAGGGTTTGAGACTGTGCGTGTCCTTGTGGTGCCATCAGCTTATTGCGGTTATGATGTAATTACCTGTGGCTTCAGGGTGGTTAGTCACATGGCATTTACATCTAAAGTTAAAGGTTCAGAACTGGCAGCAAAACTAAGGACTCATTACCCAACATGGCAGATTTCGGGTGCTTCTCATTCTCATGCCACGTCATCAAACTCTTTTGAAAGACCTCTCAATATGAAGGATCCTTAGTAGGCAGTCTTTGTTTTGTTTACTTCATTTGCTCTGTTTTTAAGGATTCTTCAGGTGTATACCTCGTGTCTTTCAATCACACACAATTTTTTGCACACATTCCAATTTGTGAAAAAAAATTGTTGAAAATTGTTATTCATTCATTACATTTCATTACATTTTGTTTGTTGTTGTTGTAAATAACCACACAATGCAAAACTGTTCATAATGTGAAACAATGGTAAGAAATGTTATATTTGCCACATACATATTTCTTTAGATACAGCAAAAAAAATTTAAATCATGTTAATTTGGCAGCTTTTCATTCAAGTTGTTATGGAGATAATATAATTTGTAATGAAAATTGGGTAACACTTTATTTTAAGAACCAATTCTCACTATTAACTTGTTGCTTATTAGCATGCATATTACTAGCATATTGGCTGTTTATTAGTACTTATAAAGCACCTATTAATGCCTTATTCTGCATGACCATATTTTAGATCCCTTAACCCTACCCCACACCTAAACTTAACAACTACCTTATTAATTGTTAATAAGCAGCAAATTAAGAGTTAATAGTTAATAGTGACCGAAAACTGTCTTAAATTAGAAAATAAGAGCATTTTCATTGATGGACTCAGACAAGCCACACCTGTTGTATAAACTGGGCTAGAGAGTGTTTTTCCATAGTATCATTACACAATAAATCCATAAATGACACAGTCATTTAAAGACACTCCATCTGATGCTGTCTCCACATGGACCATCAAGTGAAAATGGGTTTGAAATGGAGCAGTGGTTAGCAGAAAACATTCAGATGATGGCATGACGTCTCTGAATGAGGTGAACAGAACTCTGCGGTTCTGGAAAACGCTCACAGAATGTGACCTCATATTGCGCCTACCAATTAAAATCACATTCGGTGGAGTTACGTAAAAAGCTCCAAAATGAGCAGCTTTACATTATTAGAAAGGATCGTCTGGAATTGAAACCGTTCCAGAGGTTAGGAAAACAAATCCCTTGCGAGAAAGGTCTTTCAAACTTTTGGGCAATACCGTTGTAGTGAATGAGTTTGTCCCGTTTATTGATCTGAGTATTTTGGTCCACAGCACTGCAACATATGGAGGAGCTAAAAGAGCGGGATTGTGTGGCCTCCTCTGGGGCTGCACACCGCAAACAATCCACCACGGAGAGAGGAAACATATTAAGCTAAACTGCAGGAACAATGCATCCAGTTTAAAAGTGTTTTACTCAACAATATAACAGGCCAATAGAGACAGGGATATGCGTTGGAGAGAGACAAGAAGAAAAGAGAAATCGAAAGGGGGGAGAGAGAGAATGAAACAACTGACGATAAGATGAGAGACATTGCGATTTCTGTAAACGTAGCTGCATGGAAGCTCCCTGAACAATTAATAGTGTTGCAGAAAGAGAAGAACAGCTCGGATCTGAACACTAAACCACTGCAGTACATCAGTATAGGCAGGAATAATCATGGAGTATACGAGCATGAGCTGCGTTCCAAAACGTAGTGAGTTGCTCTGCTGCCTATACTGCATACATGGGCAGCTGCCTTCAAGGTAGGATCCTTATAAGCAAGGGCCAAAACTAACTCTTTACTACACCTGCTAATGGCCGATGACTTGAGAAAATATACTGGCTGCAAATATTATTTTAATCATGACAACTCTCTGAATATTTTAGCATGGTGATGGATATGACAATGTTAATGTATTTGGTCTTGGCGGAATAGATCTGCTACGCTGCTGCTGCTGCTTAATTGCTGCTGCTGTTGGTTATTGCTGTAGTTGTAGCAACTATTGTTACTATAGTATTGTATAACTATAGTTATTGCTGCTGATGCAAGCAAGTACAGGAACTTGCTACTGCCAATGCATACGGGGACTCAGACAAGCCACACCTGTTGTATAAACTGGGCTAGAGAGTGTTTTTCCATAGTATCATTACACAATAAATCCATAAATGACACAGTCATTTAAAGACACTCCATCTGATGCTGTCTCCACATGGACCATCAAGTGAAAATGGGTTTGAAATGGAGCAGTGGTTAGCAGAAAACATTCAGATGATGGCATGACGTCTCTGAATGAGGTGAACAGAACTCTGCGGTTCTGGAAAACGCTCACAGAATGTGACCTCATATTGCGCCTACCAATTAAAATCACATTCGGTGGAGTTACGTAAAAAGCTCCAAAATGAGCAGCTTTACATTATTAGAAAGGATCGTCTGGAATTGAAACCGTTCCAGAGGTTAGGAAAACAAATCCCTTGCGAGAAAGGTCTTTCAAACTTTTGGGCAATACCGTTGTAGTGAATGAGTTTGTCCCGTTTATTGATCTGAGTATTTTGGTCCACAGCACTGCAACATATGGAGGAGCTAAAAGAGCGGGATTGTGTGGCCTCCTCTGGGGCTGCACACCGCAAACAATCCACCACGGAGAGAGGAAACATATTAAGCTAAACTGCAGGAACAATGCATCCAGTTTAAAAGTGTTTTACTCAACAATATAACAGGCCAATAGAGACAGGGATATGCGTTGGAGAGAGACAAGAAGAAAAGAGAAATCGAAAGGGGGGAGAGAGAGAATGAAACAACTGACGATAAGATGAGAGACATTGCGATTTCTGTAAACGTAGCTGCATGGAAGCTCCCTGAACAATTAATAGTGTTGCAGAAAGAGAAGAACAGCTCGGATCTGAACACTAAACCACTGCAGTACATCAGTATAGGCAGGAATAATCATGGAGTATACGAGCATGAGCTGCGTTCCAAAACGTAGTGAGTTGCTCTGCTGCCTATACTGCATACATGGGCAGCTGCCTTCAAGGTAGGATCCTTATAAGCAAGGGCCAAAACTAACTCTTTACTACACCTGCTAATGGCCGATGACTTGAGAAAATATACTGGCTGCAAATATTATTTTAATCATGACAACTCTCTGAATATTTTAGCATGGTGATGGATATGACAATGTTAATGTATTTGGTCTTGGCGGAATAGATCTGCTACGCTGCTGCTGCTGCTTAATTGCTGCTGCTGTTGGTTATTGCTGTAGTTGTAGCAACTATTGTTACTATAGTATTGTATAACTATAGTTATTGCTGCTGATGCAAGCAAGTACAGGAACTTGCTACTGCCAATGCATACGGCGATACGGTGCTGTGAGTATTTAAGAAATACTGCTGCTGCACAAATAGCATATAAAATAACCTGCAGCAGATCTATACAGGTGGAGCTGGGGACGGTGGAGGGTTGAATAGTTTCTGTGGAGCAACGTTTTCTATGAACCGAGAGATACTGAAATAATGTGCTGCTTGCATGTAATGGCACTTTGAAACACAAACAGCACTAGACAATATAATTATATTATTGATGCAATAAGCATTTTTATTTATTTATTTATCCTTTATTTTACCAGGAATTATCCAATTCAGATATAAATCTCTTCTGCCAGGGAGTTCTGGCCAAAATGTCAGCGCACGAACAGATTGCAAACACATAAAACCAAAATTATAATAAAGAATAAAATCTTAACCAGCACAATATGAAAAAAAAATTACGTAAAACAATCACACGTTTCCTTCAGGTAGGACTCCAAAAGGTTTCTACAAATATTTAAATATGGGTGTGCTTCTAACATCATAACACTTTGCATTTCATTTCATAAGGACCATAGGAGGAAAAGGCAGTTTTGCCAAACTCAGAACATGCTCTAGGAACAATAAAGTGTCATTTAGAAGCAATTCTAGTCCTATAATTACAAGTATAATATGATAAGAGATTACAAATATAAGTTGGCAATTTGCCTCATAATGCCTTGGCAATAAACAGCAGCATATACATTTTTTACCTTTGGTACAAGGAAGACTAACCAGCCAATTTGTACATAAAGCATATTGCTTCATTACAAGCATGCATTGTTAGAATTCATACAAAAAAAATAACGGCCAGCTGGCTAGTAACAAGCTTTTTACTGACAACTCGGGGTCTTGGCGAGTGGTAATTCTATGTCCCGCTTATTTTAAAACAAGGAGGTCTATAATACCTGAGGAACTATGTGTTAACGTTCCCATTCCTTCCCAGTAGCAGTTGCTCATTTTATTTAATCAGAATACAGATACTTTTGAATAGCCTTCAATGGAGAAAGATGCTTTTTGCCACCATGGTGTAGTTATGACATCTACCAGTAGAGACTAAGTGCCCATGCTTTTTCCATCCTCTCTCCCCTTTCTCCATATATGGTGTTAAGTGCACTCACTGCACTGTGCTTATATTAAAAAGGACTTTTTCATATGTATTATTAATGCACCATATTTGAATGACAAAACTGAAGATTTTCCGTGAACAACTACTTTTGCTCTCTTCTCACACAAAGATATCCTATGACTACAGAAGACTTAATAGGCAACACTAAGTTAGTACAGTGTGGCTGCAGGCCTTGTTTATCTGTTTCCCGATCTGACATGTTTCTTTATCCTAGTCCAGTTTTACTTTGTGTTATAATTGTTACTGCCCCAGCTGGAGGGCAGGAAGCTGATCCAAGACCAGCTGTTATAAGCGGATCTCCTCTCGGTGTTTGTGTGTGTGAGTTGGACGGTCCTCCAGTGCTCTGCGGGAGAGGGGGCGAGTAAGCGGACCCACAATTGTGTTTTCTCTCTTGCCAGGGGGGCTCAATCTGGCAACCTGAGTGAGAGCTGTGTCTTCTGCCCTGCTGGGCGTTTATGGTGTTAGATTATAATTAATACAGGAATCTAATTCCACCTACTCTGTGTCAGAGTAAGATAATTATGGAGACGCTGATAGACGTCATCTAGCTCACAGTGGGCTGCAGAGAGAGAGGGGGGGCGGTTCATATCTGTACTGCAGATATGTGTGTGAAACAGGTGTGGGTAGAGAATGAACAGAATATAAATAAACATTGAAGCTCAAGCTCTAGTATACTAAACGTGTGTGTGTGTGTGTGTGTGTGTGTGTGTGTGTGTGTACCTGGTATTTATCACGTTATGGGGACCAAATGTCCCCACAAGGATAGTAATACTAGTAAATTTTGACCTTGTGGGGACATTTTTGAGGTCCCCATGAGGAAACAAGCTTATAAATCATACAGAATTAGTTTTTTTGAAAATCTAAAAATGCAGAAAGTTTCCTGTAAGGGGTAGGTTTAGGTGTATGGTTGGTGTAGGGCAATAGCACATACAGTTTGTACAGTATAAAAACCAGACATAGGTATTACAACGAGAAGGTGATTTATGAGGACATTTTCAGTGTCCCCGTAATTCAAAAGGCTTATAAATAATTCAGAATTAGTTTTTTTGAAAATCTAAAAATGCAGAAAGTTTCCTGTAAGGGGTAGGTTTAGGGGTAGGGTTGGTGTAGGGCAATAGAAAATACGGTTTGTACAGTAGAAAAACCATTACGCCTATGGAGAGTCCCCATAAACCATAAAAACAAACCTGAGTGTGTGTGTGTGTGTGTGTACCTACTTAACCATATTTTGGGGACAAATTTGTACCCAAAAGTGAGCTAAACCTAACAAAATCTCCAAAAACCTCCCTTTGGGGACGTCCTCATTTGTAAAACTGGTATAAAAATAAAGTAAACGAAGTTTTTTTAAAATTGTAAAAATGCAGAAAGTTTCCTGTAAGGGGTAGGTTTAGGTGTATGGTGATAGAAAATACAGTTTGTACAGTATAAAAAACATTACGCCTATGGAATGTCCCCATTTAGATAGCTAAGTAAACGTGTGTGTGTGTGTGTGTGTGTGTGTGTGTGTGTGTGTGTGTGTGTGTGTGAGTATGCAGTCCTGCCAGGAGTGTGTCACCCTGAAGCAGCATTTGAATAGCACATTCAGGACCTACAAATTTGAGTAAAAGAACCAGATACACAGATATACAGGACAAGGTGCCATTTCATTTGTAAAGATTATTCCAAACATGTGAGAAATTATATTTTATTACCTCGTGCCTAATATTGATAACCACATAGACGTTAGTGTTTCCTTCCCCAAATATTAAAATTAGAGGTCAACAGGTGTTTTATGGGTCGCCAAGTCTTTATCGCCTCCAATCTTAAATATGTGATTTCTAGTGCCAGTGGAATTTTTTTATTTATTACTAATGCTACATTTAAACTTGCAACAATGTAAATTTGGAATTCACAGTAATAATTTGAATAGATAAATATTCTTGAACTCACTTTCTTTGTGCCATGTAATAAATCACACATTATGAATAAAGAACAATATTAATAACAATGGCATTTTTTCATGTTTTATGCTAATGCTTTTATGTTCAAATTTTTGGGAGTTTGAGCATTAGAGAGTTGGAGGTCTGAACAAAAATGGCTAATAATGGTCTTAATGGTGACCTATTATGCCCCTTTTTACAAGATGTAAAATAAATCTCTGATGTCCCCAGAGTGTGTATGAGAAGTTTTAGCTCAAAATACCCTACAGATCATTTTTTATAGCTCGTGGAAAATGCCACTTTTAGGGTATGAGCCAGCACGTGAAGGCAGCGTCAGTGAAAACAGGCAGAGACAATGGTAGCTTTAGCTTTAGCTAATTGATCCCTCTTTCAGAAGCAGTGTTGGGGGTAACTCATTACAAGTAACGCGAGTTACGTAATCAGATTAATTTTGTCAAGTAACTAGTAAAGTAACACATTACTTTTTTAATTTACAAGAAAATATCTGAGTTACTTTTTCAAAAAAGTAATGCCAGTTACTTTGTTTTCCCAGTTATTGACTGACAGCTCTCCTGTCCCCATATTGGGAGAAATCGGGAGTGCAGAGGGGTTGTGTGCACTGTGTGAACATGATGCTACTGTAGTTCTAGACTAAATGTGAACGTGCATTAATTCATCCCACTCACAAAAAACAGATTTAGTATTCATCAAAATGAATTAAAACAGTGAAATGCAAACTCAGAATATGACGCAAACCTGCAATAATTAAATATGTTAAATAACACAAATGTATCTAATCCCATTTTATTAACCAATATCTTTGCTGTTGACCTTTGCTGATCCAGTTCAACCATACTAATAAGCAAAAATGACTTTAGAGAAACTAACAATTGTGCTTCGTTTTTTTATTGCGGAAGAGTGTTCCTTCTCCTGCATTCTACTGTACAGACGTGAATTTACTTTTGCTTCAGCCTGAGGTTTATTCATTACACTTTTTGGTGTGAAAGGGCTTTTATATTAGCTATAAATATAACTTTATATTAAAAACAATCAAGCCCTGCTCATATTTAAAAAGTAACGCAAAAGTAATATAACGCATTACTTTCCATAAAAAGGAACGTAATTAGTTACTTTTTTAGGGAGTAACGCAATATTGTAATGCATTACTTTTAAAAGTAACTTTCCCCAACACTG
>NW_015554266.1:258628-277026 GCF_001515605.1 Sinocyclocheilus anshuiensis | reverse complement strand
TTGTAAAAAAAGAACTTTTTTATATTAAAAACAAACAAGCAAGCCAAGCCTAGATTTAAAACGTAACTCAAACGTAATTACTTTCCATAAAAAGTAACTAAGTAACGTAATTAGTTACTTTCTTAGGGAGTAACGCAATATTGTAATGCATTACTTTTAAAAGTAACTTCCCCAACACTGTTCAGAAGCAACCTTTGCACAACTTCAGCACTGAACTGACCCTCGTTTCTGAGGTAGTCCAGCGTAAAATGATTAGCACAAACATACTGTATAGGACTTATGCATTTTTTCCCGGGACATTTCCTTCAAAAAAGAAATGTAACCACTGTGTCTTCAGCGGCTCAGATGAAGGGAGTTTATGGAGACTCCTATGTTCGTTGGTGCATCCCAACACCTGACACTTGTAATGCCTCTATGGCGCTGACATTGTATCTCCAGCAGCTACAGCAAGAAAACAGTAATGGCGGACTGCTGCTTCTCACTCAGGGCGGTGTTTATGCTAATAGGGCAGAGAGCGTCACAAATGGGCGGGACTTTTTTTCTATGATGATGTGTACGTAGGTAGATTTGTGATTTGTTTATGATTTATTTGGATTATAAAAAAAATGAGTGGGTGAATTTTTACCATTATAGGATGGTTGTTTTCACACACTGCGGCCACACAACTGTGTTCAAACACATTATAAATGTGAATTTTGCATAATATATCACCTTTAACTAGCAAGTATCATACTACCATTAGTTACAATGGACCAATATTTTTTCTCATAATAGCATTGAACTATTGAAGTGATACTCATACATACAACTAACTATAAGTGTTAGGTAAAAATAATAATAATAATAAAAATAACAATGATAATAATAATAATTCCCTTATATACGAGAATATAAGGACAGAAAAATCAAAGCATTATTCAAAATTAGGGAAATGTCACAGTATAACAGGGTAAAAGAGCAAGCGCATTTTTCAAAACTGTAAATCATAAAGCAAAAAATACAATAAAATGTTTTTAATTAAATTAAATTAAATTAAATTAAATTAAATTAAATTAAATTATTCCTTTGCCTGCTTGCCATTTGGACTTCACGTTTGTGGTTGTTGGACTGTCCTTATTAAACTTCTGCACATGGATTCTAATGCACCTTCAGCCTCCTCATTACATATGTGAATAATGTGAATAAAATAGGTGAAATATAAAATATGTAAATAAAATAAATGCATTGGTAAAATAAATGAAACAAACATGTTGTGCTTGAAACCATTCCATGTTTTGTGTCATTCAAACAAATGAAATAATGAAATAAAATAT
This sequence comes from Sinocyclocheilus anshuiensis, assembly GCF_001515605.1. NCBI lineage: Eukaryota > Metazoa > Chordata > Actinopteri > Cypriniformes > Cyprinidae > Sinocyclocheilus > Sinocyclocheilus anshuiensis. Next base: position 275,713 of record NW_015554266.1, on the reverse strand, counting down.
AAAATAAAATAGCATGTATAATTTAAATGAAATTAAACATTGTTGTTGAAACCATTCTGTTTTGTGTCATTTTAATGTGTGATAATATGTGAATAATGTGAATGAAATATTAAATATGTGAAAAAAATTTAAAATGTAATTCAATTAAATTACTTAAATTATAAAATAAGTTAAAACATATTGTGGTTGAAGCCATTCCATGTTTTGCGTCTTTCAAACATATGAAGCCTGCCAAGGCTTTAACAGAATCCTCTATAGTGAGGCAAGAATATCAAAAAAGCTTAATTTTGTTGCTACAGCGACATTTCCCTTCTGAGACTGTCCTGGTTGAACCCTTCTCAAGAGTGCCTCTCCAACACTGCTCTGAACGGTGGTCCAAAGCCCTGCACTCCCCATAGTGATTAATGGAATGGCTGCTTCATTGAGTAAGTCAAAGCTGAAATACGGCTCACTTGTCCTTGTGCCTTCACATGACTTTCAGTGCAGTAAACAGCTGAGTGGGCCAAAACCTCCATCTCCTTATTCAGCACTGTCTTCCAGGGCCCTGTTCTCTCTATTACTGGCTGCTTTAGCTGATAAACACTGTCTATAACTCAGTGATTCAAAGCTGATATGAGCACTGAGCTCTACTGTAAATCAGCCATAAGGCAAAAAACCCGGATCCTTCAGCTCATGGCCGTTAAAGAGTCCTGGGTAATATATTCACTGACATCATCGTACACTTACACACTCCCACTCACATATTGATAAATAAACGGACACGCACCTGTGAACTTAAATTAAATTAAATTAAATTAAATTAAATTAAATTAAATACATTGTGCAACTGGCCATGAAAGCATAATCATTTTCAATGAAAGCAAATATCATGTCACCATTACTTACAGTCAATATTCTTATGCTTTGGGTCAAAAATGTTCTCATAACAGGGTGATAATATTCTCATAACATTGAAGTGATAGTGATAAAGACCATCACCTACCCCAATAATTCTCTTAGATAAGATGTTGAAAAGATCAAACCATCAAAGTGCGTTTCTGAGAAATGTAAAACATAAAACTGACTGTGAAAGCATAATTGTTTTCACAGTGAAAGCATTATTATGACACCTTAAGTTACATAAGTCAATATTCTTGTGCTTTGTGTCAACATGTTTTCTAATAAAGGGGTTGAACTATTGAAGTGATAAGTATAAAGACCACTACTTATATTTCAAATAACATAAGTTCAGTAACCTGTTAATTACATCTGTGCACAAAAATGGTGGCGCTTTATGAGACACAGGTGTTCAGAACCGAAATACACAGGGGAAACAGGTATACAGCCTTAAGGTGTGTGTGTGTGTGTGTGTGTGTGTGTGTGTGTGTTTCAGTTATACTGAAGTCAGATGGCTGTCTATAACCACTTGCAATACATTCAACACACACACACACAGAAGGATAGGGACAATGAGTGAGAGGGAGCCTTGTGGATCATGATATATGTTGCATCTGTAAAGAATACACACACACACACACACACACATCAGCTTTCATTTCCTGAGCTGGGCTAGGTCCAGATGAAGCGCTGTCATACTCTCTCTCTCTGATGGAGCGTTTTATTAAGTCACTGTCTGATATGTGCTCTGTACTAGCTCTACTGTGCAGGTCAGTATTTTGTCCAGACAGTGATGTTACTGTAAGACTGATGTGCAGAATATTTCACTGTTATGGTCTTTTATTGCCATCCATTTGTTAAAATGACTGCCCATGGAATAATGCATCTGTCTATATCCATCCACACAGACCTCCAATATTGCTTGACTTACATTCAAATATGAACTTGAAAGTAGCTTTCAATAACAAATGTAAACACATGAAAATATAACACTGTAATTTTACTCTGTAAATTTACCGTCTCGACCAAGTTGGTGCTCTCAGGGCATCTTTTCACAAACTCAAGGTGCAATATTTGATTGTCTCTCTTTAAATGACACTAATCCTTAATGCATTTCACAAAATAGTACTGTTCATTCTGTTTATTTATTCTAAAAGGTTCTATTTTGCTAAATTTGAGATTAATTATACAGTTGAGCTAAGTTGTGGGAAGCTTAGTGGTGGTAGTAAAAATCTAGATGTTAGGTCCAGTGTTGGGAATGTTACTTTTAAAAGTAATGCATTACAATATTGTGTTTCCCCATAAAAAGGTAACTAATTGCATTACTCAGTTACTTTTTATGGAAAGTAATGCATGCGGTTTTGTCACCTGGGCTGGGCTTGCTTATTATTTTATTGTATTTTTAGTAACAAAAAAAATAATCTAACGTATTTTTGGCAGCTGTAAAGGCCCTTTCACACCAAAAGTGAAATTAATAAGCCTCGGGCTGAAGGAAGTACCTCCGTCTCTGCACCTCACTCCCAATTTCTCTCAACACAGGGACAGTAGAGGTGTCAATAAATAAGGGGAAAACAAAGTAACTTGAATTAGTTATTTGAAAAAGTAACTCAGATATTATGTTGTACATTTAAAAGTAATGCATTACTTCTCTAGTTAAAATGCATTACCCCAACACTGCTTAGGTCTGATGTAATAATGTATCTGTTATTTAATTACAGTTTTTTAATTTAAAAAAATGGTCACCATGAATGAGATACAGTATGTCAGATAAAACTAAAAAAACACAGGATGACATAACATAAAATCAGGCATTTTCTTCATTTATTTCAGACTAACAGGGTATAAAGGTATTGTGAGAGAGCCATGAGTTGTGCGGTTAATGATAATGGTGTAGATAGATGCACGTGTAGATGATGTAGTAGTATAGATCATAATGGTATATGGATGTTATAGATGTGGATGACAATGTATTTTGTACAATGTACAGTGTACTAGTGGTTTGCATGTTGTATAGTGACGTGAATACACAGTGTAAAGGTAAAAATGAGAATCAGCATCTGTGTTCTATATAGGCTGGAAATGTGTTGGCTCAGCTCTTTGGTGTGATCTGTACACATGGGTATTGAGCTCGCTGTAGAGGAGAGTGATGCCATGCACTGATAGATGTCACATGCTTGAGATGCAAATATTGTAAAACATCCAACCTCAATGAAACAGTGTTAAGAACTGAACTGGGTCATTCATTTTGATGCAATTCTCTCATTATACATCCAGATTTATTCTCTGATGCTGACTAAGTAGATTCATTACAGAAATTCTACAGTTTAGTTGTAGTTGTGATATGTGATTTGCAAAATAAAAATAATAAACAGATATTTGGTTCACTTAAGATATATTTATTACATTGTATGCTTTCCCACTAAATAGTTTGATGGTAAAACACCTCACACAGTCAGAGTAAAGAGGGGAAGCAGATGCAGATAATGCTCTGAGGACTGTTTCCAACCTTGATGATTCATGAATCTAGAGTTTTAATTACTGTAAAATTTGCTTATAAGCAAATTTAACACAACCGTAAAAGCAGGTTTAATTATGAGCTCACACAAACATCTACCTCCACTGCCACAGGCTGCTTTTATACTCACTGAGAGAGGCTTCAGAAAAATCCCAAGAGTAAAGAGAAATTCTCAACGTGTTTTTAATGCCTGTGTCTGTTGTATGATTTTCATATTAATGACATGTGTGGGATTTAAATCTTTTCATCACAGAATATAGCAAAATAGACTAAGCCTAAGAAAATCACAGTAAAGTTTTCAAAGGAATTACTATAATTAAATGCTCATAAAATGCAAAATGTGCGGGAGGAACAGCCATGTGTGTGTGTGTGTGTGTGTGTGTGTGTGTGTGAGAGAGAGAGAGAGAGAGACCTCATTAAAACCAGTTCTGTATAATACCTTTTATAAAGTATTATTTTTAGTCAAATTTTTTATTGAGTTACAATGTATTTTCTGGTATTCATGGTATTATTGTTTTTTTCTGTAACACTGCATTTTAAGGAGCAATTCTCGCTATTAATTAGTTGCCTATTAGCATGCAGACTAGCATATTGGCTGTTTATTAGTACTTACTTATAAAGCACATATTAATGCCTTTTTCTGCATGACTGTATTTTAGATACCTTAATCTTACCCCACACCTAAACTTATCAACTACCTTACTAACTATTAATAAGCAGCAAATTCTGAGTTTGTTCAGGGAAAACTCTTACACTCTAAAAATGTTGGGTTGTTTCAACCCAACTTTGGGTCAAAAATTGACTAACCCAACTGTTACATTTTTTAAATTACATTTTTGACCCAACAATTGGGTTAGTCCATATGTGACCCAAAATTGGGTTGAAACACCCCAGCATTTTTTAGATTGTAGTTAATAGTGAATATTTGTTCCCTATTTTAAAGAGTTAACATTTTTTTCTTATTATTTGAAGGATGTTCTTTGTTGCTTTACAGCACCATCCAAGATATATTTCCTTTTGGGCTCTGGTTTACCCTGCAAACTACAGTACATTGCTGATAAAAATGCTTGCTATCATCCACATTTGTTGCTTTCTATAAAAGTGATTAATGTGTAACTTGTAACTAGACATAGTAGGACAACAGAACTGAAAAAGACAGAGAGCCTTTTTTAGCTCCATACAGATGAAGTCCATTTGGCTCATTTGATCCTGTGGTGTGCTTTGATGTGTGTGTCCTGGTCTTCCTCATTTGCTCCTCATAAGGGCAGGCTAATTTCCTTTCATGTGAGTGACTGTAATCTGTCACATTTACACACACATGCACACTGAGTGAGTACTGATAGATGGCCTTTGCGTTCAGTGTTACAGACAAAGGCAAGGCACTGTGTGAGTTTGTATGGGAGAATAGCAATTTCATTAGTGGTACTTGCTAAGGCAGACATCACTATTTTTCTTGTTCATACTAAAGGAGAAAGTATGCTTCAGTTTCCAATTTCTGGAAATGTAGTCATCAGAAGAGTCTGTTTGAGCACAGCACATGTTTACTAGTAGCATGCATATGCGCGTCTGAATTAGAAATGTGCACATGAGCATTTGGTGGGTCCAGTAGGTGGCAACACTCGTTGTTGGGCCATTGCTTTTAACAACTACTCAAAGAAGAAGATAGAAAGTGCCGATACAATAACACAAGACAAAAACGGAAAAAGCACAAATGGATGTGAAGGTACAATACTGTTCAAAAGTTTGGGGTTGATAAGATTTTTTTTATGTTTTTGAAAAAAAAAACTGGAAGTTGGAATTTTGGAGTTCCCACTAAGAACTTTTAACTGGAAGTCAGAATTCCGATTAGGAAACTTGAAGTAACCACAACAACCCCTACTTCAAAATCAAACATGGCTTCTTAGTGCATCAACATGGGTGAAACACAAGTAATATTTTGTTTGTTAGCATTTCTGTTTGTCTGTGTCTCAAAGTCAGTGGTGTACACAGTGCTATTCAACCTCTATCTGAGGACATCATAGTTCAGCATTATCTGCTCAATATACTGCTTTTTATGTGTTTTTATTGACTGGTATTGCAAATGGAGGCTTCCATCTTGGTTTTCCCTCTTGTGTACTGAAACGTGATCAACTCAACTGTGAAGTCATTCCCAGCTCCGACATCTAACTTCCGAGGTAAACGGAATGCAGCATTAGCTCCAGCCCTAATCAAACACACCTGAACAAGCCAATCAAGGTCTTCAGACTTACTAGAAAGTTATCAAGGTTGATCAAGGTTGGAGCTAAACTCTGCAGGAAAGTGGACCTCGAGGGCCAGGGTTGAGAACCACAGTTTTATTACATGATGAAAATATACAATATGATATTTAATATGCTTAGTTCAAACACACAACAATACACAGTATAAACATATGCATGTAAGGCCTTATTTACACCTGGTATTAAGATACATTTTTGTTGATGCAATCATGAAAATGAGTTTGTCCACTTTCGGCCACTTCCAGAGGTAGTCGAAAACGCATTTGACTTGATTGCCTGGACGCTCATATGGTCAAACGCATTCAAACAGCCACAAAAGACCGCCTACTCGCTGACCACTGACATAACATGTGAGCATTATGGGATGTGTTTTGAGAAAGTGCTCTAAAACAACCGATTCCAACTTCAATTTGTTGTGTCAAAGCACACTGATTACGATTGAAATTACCATTACCATTCATATCCTTTCCATTTGCTTGCTTTCGCTCCTGAGAAAATGGTGTAGAGTGTGATGAAATGAGACGAACTCCAAACACAAGTGGTCACAGGAGATGCATTTAAGGTGCACGTTAAGACCAGGTGTAAATGGTAATGTGTCTCGGCTGACCATTTGTGATCGGATCACTAAAAACGCATCTTAATACCAGCTGTAAACACAAGAACAACAACAGAACGAATATGAACACCCACTCCTAATACACACGCTCATACTGTCTCTCTCTCAGTGGTGGGCCTCGTCCTAACGACTGTTTCTCTTTCAGTAAGTCTGCAGCCCACAGGCTCCTGAAACGCTTCATTATTCTCTTCTCTTCTGTTTCCTGTTATTGATACACTCTAGATTTCTCCGCTCCATTGGTCCCATGCAGCTTACGGATTAAATGCAACAGTGTGTGATGAGAACAAACCGAGAGCTGCCTGAGGACCTTGCCAACTAAATCAACACGATCAAACCATCTATTCTAATCTATAAATAAAATGATGAAAACTAGAAGTTGATTTAGAGTACATCTGCCAATACTGAGAGAAAAAAGCTATTCCGGACCATGCATATCTTCTGGATCACACTGCATTTTGATGTGGTCCTTGGCAGTCATTCCCAGTCCATTTGAAGAGATGGCATCAACATTAGCCATTAGTCGTGCCCCATGGCAGGACAACAGAAACACCATTTTCAGAATGAGCATCTCGCGGCCTCTCGGCTCTGTTCCTTCATAATGAGGATTCAGAGGTTTAGGTTAATGAAGGCCTGGGCTGGCAAGACTGAAGCCCTGAAGCTCAGCACTACTGTTTAAAAACCTGCTCACATGATCAGAGAACTCTTTCACAAAATAGTATCACTGTTATTCCCAATCCCAGACTCTCTGTTTCTGCCACACTAGCAACATTATGTGACAAAACTTGGGAGTTTATGATATCAGCTAAGCTGTCTGCACTGAAAGTCTGCAACTTGTAGAATGTTGTGTGGCTTGATCTCAGTAAGTTCTAGTAGTAGTTGAAAAGCTTTGTTCAGAATGTCAGTCCAAATCTGATTATTTGTGTATCCGATTGGAATCTGATCTAAATGATTGACTGTCCGCACTGTGTATCGCAACTGTTCAGATCTGATTTGTGTGTCCCGTAGTGCTCTTTCGCATCCCCACCTGAGTTTCCTGCCTACCCTGAAGTTACCTCAGATGTCATCTTTGAGTTTTCTGTCTGCACCGACACTACCACATAGGTCGTTCCTGAACTGCATGTCTCCACAGACATGCCTGCCAAGGTCGTTCCTGATCTGCCTGACACGACCACAGAGTCATTTATGAACTTTCTGCCAGCCCTGATTTAACCATAGAGGTCAACCTGGAACATCCTGCCGGATCTGTTATGACCATGGAGGACGCCCTTGAGCACCCTGACAGTTTTGATACAGCCCCTGAGGCCAACCCCAATCTCTCTTTGCTCTGTGTTTTAGTTTTGCCTGATCAGCCGTGGTCGTCCTCGGCTCTGCCTGTCCTGCTGAAGGGGCCCCCAGTTTCATCAGCTCCACCTTGGTGGTCCCCAGTTCCTTCTGCTCCCCCATGGGGATCTTCGGTCCCATCTGCATCACCGTGGTGGTCCCCAGCTCCAACTATGCCACCGTGGTGGTCTCCAGGTCTGCCTGTGCTGCCGTGGTGGTCTTTGGCTCCTCCCTGGCTCCCTGCTCAGCCTGCTCCGCCCTGGTCACTTGCTCCACCACAATCTCTAGGCCCTCTTCCATTCCATGGGCCTTGCCCACTATCCCTCCCCCTGTTCCGCCTCCACCCCACCACCCTCCAGGACTTATTCCTGTGTCTTTTCTGTCTTGTTAACTTTTGTTTTGGAGTGTCTGGTGTCCACTCCCTAGGTGGGGGCTATGTTACATGTTCTCTGTGTGTGCTTTGTCAGTTGTTTAATGTAATGATGTTGTTTTTGCTCGTGTTTTCTGTTTGTTGTTTCTTGTGTTCCCTGACTTTAGTTTCCTTTGTTATTTATATTTCATGCATATAGATTCACATCCCCGCTTGACTGGCACTTCGCAACAACTCAACATTGTTTTTGCAAAGACATTCAGCATCTTTTCTACAAACAGCGTCTGACAAGTTTGGCTTTTATGTGGCTTGAGAAAGTGACATAAGCAATGTAATATCTGATCTGAGCGGTCAGACTGAAACGGATTTCCAGAAATACGATTTGAATAGGATTTCAAACCACAGCTTTGAAGACAGCTTGAAACGGATTTGTAAAAATCGAATTTCATGTTTTCAATCGGATATCTGTTGCTCGCTCCATATCATTTTTTGTTGTGTCCTTTTAAATTCATAAGTAAACTGCCAAAGCTTATTTCACAATTAGATTGAAAGATTAAAAAAAAAAAACATACATACTCATGGACGCTTCCCTCAGAAAAATGGTTTAAAGGGGACAAAAGAGCAGGTGTAACAGCAGGTGTAAATGGGAATGTGTCTCTCTCATCTACCTGTGATCTGATTGACCAAAACACATCTTAATGCCAGGTGTAAACAGGGTCTAAATCCACAGGGCCTGAGATAAATGTTTTATGGGGGGGGGGGAAGCATAGAGAACCTTAGTGGGCCCCGCTCCTCACATTTTTCGGTAGGCTAATATTTCCAGTTGTTCTCCCCCAGATGATGGCCCTGGTGTGGTGTAAGCACATTTTCTGTGTGCCTGGAATATCTGGATGATCTACTACATTGCCAAAATGTGTGGTATAAAACAGCACAATGAATGGAATTGTGTTTCCCATAATACATTGCGCTCAACTTGACCTTCCATTGCCAGCATGACAAATGAACAGGAAGTAATATCAACATATCAATGTAATATCAACATTTTTTTTTTCTGCTTCTTCTGATCCCTTGTGAAGCAGAAGTGCACTTAATTGTATGGAATGTGCACTTAAAATATACTTTTTTTAAATAAACTGTATAATATACAGTTTAACTGATAATATAATTTTGATGAAATATAAGGTCACTTATAACTGTACTTAAGGAGAGTACACTATCATGTTTCTTAATGCACTTAAGTACACTTTGTAATACTGTCAACTTAAAAAAAATTTAAACCACCGTTTTAATAATAATTGTCATGCTTTAAAGGGGTCATATGATGCGATTTCAATTTTTCCTTTCTCTTTGGAGTGTTACAAGCTTTTGGTGCATAAAGAAGATCTGTAAAGTTGGAAAAAAAACTTAAAGTGAGTTTTTTGGGCAGTGTAGAGTAGGGCTTGTTGTTTGTAATTTCTCCGATCACAAATGCAGACATGGTTTTATGTTTACGCGGCGCGATGCAACGCAACGCGTAAAAAGACAGTATAAGTCATTATAATCCATAATTATGTCCCCACTGGATGCAACGAATGCCTCGTTTATAATGGGTTTTCATGTTTTTGAATCATCGCCCCAGCCTGACAGGGCATCACAGTATGGTAAGGGGCGTAACATTTCCGTCACACGCTTGAGGTATTCGGCCAATCATAACGCACTGGATAGCTGGCCAATCAGAGCACACCTCGCTTTTCAGACAGATGAGCTTTGTAAAAATCGACGCGTTTCAAAAAGGCGGGGCATAGAGGAGAAACAATAATGTACAGTATGTGGAAAATAATGTGTTTTTTTAACCTTAAACCGCATAAACACATTTCATTACACCAAATACACAAAATAATGTTATTTTTTGCAACATCATATGACCCCTTTAAAGAAGTACACTTTTTTAGATGTATTGACTAACATATAAAGCACATGTAAAATACTTGATCATAATTTTAACTGTAGTGTGTTATACAATATTACATTTAAATTAATATATTTTAAATTTACTTAATTGCAATTTTATCATTACAAATGTGTAATAACAAATATATTTAAATGATTTAAAGTATATTTAAAGTGTGTGTGTGTGTGTGTGTGTGTGTGATGGAGATCTTATGCAAATAAGTCTGTTGGTTTTATCTTGTAAATTATGGCTTTGGTCTTCTTGTTTCCTTGCTTACATAAATCCTGGAGTAGTAAATCAAACACAAAGTAGCACAGAGGAGCTCATTAGAATTTAGAGCATGTGATTATAATCAATGTTTTTTTGTTTTTTTCTTGCAGTGCTTTTATTGCATCTTGTTTACATTTGCAAATGCACACAACCATGTGTCAGAGAAATGCAGACTCATCACATACAGCTGTTTATTGAAAACTGAATAATTCACACAGTTCTGACGTGCAGAAAACAGGGTGAGAGTGCTCTTGGATCGTACTTTGGTATCAATACGTTTCAGCTGGCTGGAATTCCCAGCTGCAGCCAATCAAAACAAGCAAATCATTCCAGCCCCGAGTAGCTTTACATCACACATAAATCATCTGCTGCATCCCATAGAGTCCTGGCACATCTCCAGCCCCAATCACCTCAAACACACAAAGGTGCTCTCTACACGTTACCGCTGGGTTTGGGAACATGGATTTCCCCTCGTTCCTCTATGATGATTAATACAGTTTTGTGAATGTATTTGAGAGAAAAGTGTGTGAGAAAGAGGTGATGGAAGGCTGTAGTTGTAAAGGTTTTGCTGGTTAGCATGGCACCGTAAGGGTCTAAATGCAGCTTTCTGTAATTAGTAAAATTTAATTTTTAAGGATGGAAATTATATTTATTTTATAACAAAATAAAAATGTCATTAACATGCATGGGGTACATTTTAAGTCATTATTTCTATTTCGGGTTGAGCAGATATTGCCATTTCCCCTATGCAATGCAACATCTAGCCAGTGCTATTTTAGTATCACTGAGAGACTATTATACTTTTTATTAATAATTTCTAATATTACTATTATATTTCCCTTTTAATTTAAGGTAAAGTTGTAGTAGTTTAGTTTTATTAATTTTATTTCTGTTTTAATATTGATATTATGTTTTAATTAACTTGGCAACTTGCTAAAATAAAAGATTTCTTTATATATTATTTCATTTTATTTCAGTTAACATTTATTTTATTTCAAGTAACATTTTTATGTTTTTTTTTAGCTAACTATAATAATAAATAAAATAATGTTCTCAGGTGTTTTTATTTTTATTTATTTATTTATGTATTTACTTTTCTTTTAACCCAATATAAAAGTATCTTTTGCGGAATCCCAGAATGCATTGCCGTGATCTCAGTGAAAACAGTGGACAATGTACTTGTCTATTAAAATTAAATAAATAAATGCACTATTTTTAATAACTATTGTTATTTTATTAGATATTGATAAAAGATGTACCATTCACCCACAAATACACATTTTTCTCATTATTACATTATTTGGATTTGTTAAGTATTGTTTATTTTTTATAGTATGACTTCAGTGAATATAATGGAATGTGTCCTTTATAATGGATCCATTGCCTGCAACAGTATTTATCTTAGTAAATCTCTCTGTAATCTTGAATTATCCCACCACAACAGCTCACAATCCATACAAACAGGACGCCTGTCATTCTAAACAATGGGCCACAGCAAATACACAGCCTTGATTAAACACTGGAAAATTAGACCAGAGTAACGCAAAGAGCCCTGCGTGTGAGGAGAGGGGAAAGGTCAATGATTTCAGGCTGCTGCTCCACACATGCCGAAGACATTACTGAGTATGTGCTACTTTTGTTTGTTTTTTCTGGATTTGGTCCAGTTGTATCAGATGTAATTCATGAGATTAGTGTCGGAATAAAACTGTTTTGCATTTGTTATGCTTAGCAGAGCTGTACCAAATAGCTTGGAGTGTTATCAGAGTGTTCTGTTATTAAAACATCGGCTTACAGCTGTGAATATTTCGCAAATGTAAAGACTCTGTTCAAAATGAATACTGACTGTATAATATCTGTGCTGAAAGCATATCGGATCGTCACAAACAACTGACAACAATTCAGCAAAAGACATAGCAAATAACCTAAACCATGGCGTATTTCTCTCCCGCGGCCCCTCAAACTACACAGAGTTGATGGAAGCTGCTCTTATCAAATTGTTAAGGTCTTTAATATAACATTCAATATCCTGGGTGAATTATTTTAATAGAATAAGTCATATTTCAGGTAGCCTGGCTTTCAGATGCTATCACAGCCACACATTTGTCACCTGTCAAATTATTATCCACTGTCTGTCACGTTCATTTGTCAAAAGGAAGCCGCTCGGAGACATCAACTGTTTGAACCTAGCAAAATCAGATTTGAATTTCGATTCAAATTTGGACTTCATATTTATGGTAATGTTAAGCTAATAAAACGCTGAGATCCTGATGCCCATTTATTTACGTCTAGAAGTGTATGAAATGCCCATAGTTTTATATATGGGTCTGGTCAGAATGAAAGTAATGGTACTAACATTCTGTATGTGAAACACAGTTTGCACCAAAAACACTTATCAAACCCTGAGTATGTTCACATAGATAAAATAGTGAAAACCTAATTGCTCATTTAAAAACCTGTCAAAGCAAGAAAATCATATTTATATTAGTATTTGAAAATTTATTCACGCCATCCACGATGTAGATGAGTTTGTTTCTTCATGGGAATAGATTTGGAGAAATGTAGCATTACATCTCTTGCTCAGCAATGGATCGTCTGCAGTGAATGGGTGCCGTCAGAATGAGAGTCCAAACAGCTGATAAAAACATCACAATAATCCACAAGTAATCCACACCACTCCAGTCCATTAATTAATATCGGGTAATTTGGCCAGAAGTGACGTTTAAAGTTAAAACTCCTTAATGATAAATTTGTTTGTTATAAACACACAGCTTTTGGCTTCACAATATGTTAACTGATGGACTGGAGTCATGTGAATTGCTTGTGGATTATTGTGATGTTTTTATCAGCTGTTTGGACTCTCATTCTGATGGCACCCATTCACTGCAGAGGATCTATTGATGAGCAAGTGATGTAATGCTACATTTCTCCAAATTTGTTCCAATGACGAAACAAACTCATCTACATCTTGGAAAGCCCGGGGGTGATTATTTTTAGCAAACCTTATTTTTGAGCGAACCTTTCCTCAGAATCTCTGGAAATTTGTTGAATGCATTGAATTGTGGGATACAGTATTCCATAAAGTGCATTTGGTTGCATACTGCTCATTTTGCCAACACTGGTCATCTGGGAATTCCATTTATATGAAAAACATGCATACTGTGCACAATATACAGTACATACTGCATATTGCATTCAGTGCTAGTATGCCATTCCAAACTTGATGCACATGATTCACTTCAATCTCATTACAACTCATATTTTATGAATTGAAGTGTAAGTCATGAAGCTGATTTCAGTAGCGGACATTATTCCTGGAGAATTTAACCTGGCAGGCCTCATAAAGCAAGCAGAACTTGGCCAAGCCCCAAAGACAGAGAGAAAGAGTTACTGAAGGCATTTACCAGGATTTTAACACACTAATATTTCTGTGGTGCCCCCTGATCAATGTGGGAGAAAAGCATTTCTTATAATTCTTCCAACTACTTAGAGGGAGCCGGCTGAGTAACGGCAGACACATCCTGCCGACATTAATTCCACCTGTCTGATGGGTTTATGGAGCTCATTATCTGCGTGACACTCGGACTGAGCGCTGTGTGCTGCAAACTTTACAACACTGAGCAAACAGAGAGCGAGTGAGAGAAAGAAAGAAATAAAAGGAGAAGAGAAAGGATAGAAAAGGATGGAGTGCTTGAATGTTGGGGCGGCTTCACCTTAGATGTTGGACATGTGGACGCTGAATGAAAATTATTATTGTAAATGAGTGACTATTCAGGATGGAACACTATAGCATAATATTACTGTTAGTTAAATAGCATCTGAAAAATATGCATTATGCAACAAGCATTTTAATTATGCTATATTATTGTAACATTCCCTGCATTAGAAAAAAAACTGTTATTTTGCATTTTAAGTGTATTTTTTATGTCTGAAAGGAGTGGTTAAAATAGGAAAAGAACATGGAACCAAGAAATATGCTTATTTTTATGTGTTGACTAACATACAAAACTAACATATAATTTCAACTGTAACGTGTTATTCTATAATATTTCATGACATTAAAATAATTATACTTAATTTACCATAAATGTTTATCAGTACATTTGGCAGCAAACTTTAAACAAAGACAATAGATATAATTATAAAATTACATATAAAGATGTACTTAAAGGAATAGTTCACCAAAATTTTTTTTTTTTAAATTGACAGAACATTTTTTCAGCCTCAAGCCATATAAGATGTAGATGAGTTTGTTTCTTCATCAGAACAGATTTGGAGACATTTTTATCAGCTGCTTGGACTCTCATTCTGACGGCACCCATTCACTGCAGATGATCCATTGGTGAGCAAGTGATGGAATGCTGTTCCAGTGAAGAAACAAACTCATCTAGATCTTGGAAGGCCTGAGGATGAGTAATTTTTCATCAAAATTTCATTTTTGGGTGAACTGTTCCTTTAAGTCTTACTTAAGTGGGTAAAAGAAAATCTAATTCTAGTTCAACTAATTGCATTTAATATAAATGTATACTGTAATTAAATTTCATTTAATTGCAAAAAAAAAAGCGTAATTAAGTGTCCAAAATTTTTTTTACTCAGTTCACACTTACGTGTATTCGTATGTTATTTCTGTAATAAGCACTCTTTTTGAAAGTATGCTAAAGTACTTCTTTTTCACAAGTGGTTGCATATTGCACATTTTGCAAAAAAAAAAAAAATTCACACACTGCGCACAGTATACATACTGTATGTAGTACAGAAACAGTACAATAAATACTGTAAGGTACTAGTAAATTATATATTGTGTGTTTGTGTGTGTGTGTGTGTGTGTGTGTGAACCAGTGATCAGTTCCCAGGACCCTCGTGTAAGGCGGTTCATTATAGGCGTGTTAATGGGTTGCAGATGTCTCTGTTGTTGAGCTGTATGTGTTTGGAGGCTCTCTGCAGGGGTTAAGGCTAGATGGCATACAGCAAAAACTACTGGGCATGCGCATATCACACTGTAAAACAATAATTGCTATTTTTGCATTATTGTAAGGGGTAGGTTTAGGGTTGGGTTAGGTGTAGATGTTAATAAAACACAATCTAATAGGTAGAAAATTCTATTTATTGTTAGCTTCCGGTTTTTGCTGTATCCCTTCTAGCCACAACCCTCTGCAGGGTGAGCAGTGTCTAGTTGGGGGACGGGTGATTGTGAAGTGGGTGTGTCCGTGTGGAGCAGGTCCAGGCTCTGATTGGTAAATTTCCTCACCAGGGAGCAAAGATGCCGATTTACAGCCCTGCAGCACAGTGAACATATGTCTCTCTTTGCTCACTCAGCACACACACACACGCACACCTAATGCCACATTGACATTCACTGCCATAATACTGCTTACTTCCACACTTCCTACTGGATACGCTGTCTCCCCTGTGCACTGACCAATGTAATGATACTGTGCTTCATGAAATTAGCACTGAGTCTAGTTTTATTTTGGCTGAATGAATTACACTGGCCCCAAACAATATTTTTAGGTGCATTTAAAAATGTCTGAATGTCATAAAATTTGAAAACAAAATATCAAAGCATGTGTCTGTGTTTGTATGATATGTATGATCAAATGCTGCAGGAACTTTTCACTCAATTCACTTTTCTTAACATTTTTGCTCAATGACTTTTAATCATCTGGCAGTGATTTTAGTGGCTGTAAAAAGTCAGTTCCCCTCAAGTTCACACAGGTGTTAGGTGTCAACTTTTGTGTCACACTAAACACAGTATTTCTATAACTTATTCAATTAAAATCTATTTTGTGAAATGTCTTGCTTGAAAAATACAATCTTTCTTAAAAGTAACACTTGGTTTGATATTCATTTTCTAATGCAATTATGTTCATCAATATTTTCATTTTATATTCTATTTAAAATTACAAGTAATTAACCAAATATATTTTCTAGCTAGGAACCGAGCTGGCAGGAAGGGAACACCTTTCTCAGGAAGGCCAGAGCAAAATCAGCCCCAGGGCCGGATAGAATTCCATACAAGGTGTATAAGCATTGCGAAAGGCTCAGGAGACGACTTTGGAAGCTACTGAGAGTGGCATGGAAGAAGGACTTCCTTGCTGACAGTTGGCTGGTCTCTGAGGGATGCTTCATCCCTAAGGAAGAGAACTCTACAGGGATCAAGCAATTCCGTACCATTTCACTCCTCAACGTCGAAGGCAAGATTTTTCTTGGGATTCTGGCGAAGAGGCAGACCACCTTTATGGAGGACAACTGGTACATAGACACGTCCGTCCAAAAGGGGGGAGTTCCAGGGGTAGTCCACGCCAGCATAATCACCTAGATCATCGAAGATGCAAAGAAGAGCTGTGGTGACCTGGCAGTTTCTTGTGGCTGGATTTAACAAATGCATATGGGCCGATACCTCACAAGCTGGTGGATTTCACATTGAAGACCTACCATGTCTCAGAGCATTTCCAGAAGCTCTTGCAGTGCTACTATGACAACTTTAACATGCACTTCACCTGTGGAGATTGAAGTTGTAGCCTTCCTAAAAACAGACTAAACAGAGAGTTTGTTGGCCATTAGTGACTACAGGTGGAAAGATATATCTGATTATAATGTGATGAAAAGCATTTTATGCTGACTCAATTTACCCCACAACATTTGGCTCACTTTGCCCCATAGCTGCCATTTTGGAAAAAAAAAAGCTACTGTAGCTTACCAGTTCAAGCTAATATTTAGCTAAATGATTTGCATGGTTTTATATGTTGCTAAATCACCTATATGTATCATACATTTTTTTAGACCTGGATAAATATCTAGCGTAGCGTTAGTTCTAGCAGGTCACGTTAGTCAAGCTCACATCAGCTGACTCTCAGCTGATTCCCATCAACCTATGGGAATACGACACCTATCTAAGCATTCATATATAAGGTCCCTCAGTATTATCAGCAG
>NW_015554266.1:256756-258113 GCF_001515605.1 Sinocyclocheilus anshuiensis | reverse complement strand
TTTAGTAATTGCAATGTCTTCTGGTCCATATCCTTTCCTTAGGAAGGTGTGCTAGACACTGATTAATGTAACATATTTATATATTTTGCTATTGGATTGTGGAGTGACACTTTCATAAACCTTTCTATACTCCTCCACCCTTCACTCGAATTGGGATGTTCTCTTTTATTCTGGACGGCAAGGGCAGTGACTGTTACATCAAACGTATTTTGCAGTATTAAACACGTAGGCAAAACACCATCATCACTAGGAATCGGGAATTTAGAGAAGTGGAATTCACTTCCCCAATGGTCTCACCTCCGATTAATTCAAGTTCGTTAACTTAAACACGTGAATTCACCGCATTGATTAGGCCTATAAGCTGCCTGATTCAGAAGTGACTGAGTTAGCAATATTTCGCGCATCGCTACATTATTGTCATGGACTCCACAAGTTATGTGACTGACTCACGAACAAGTAAGATGGGAACTTCATCCCCAAGAAGGATATTAAGAGATCAAGCATCCACTTTACAGTTGCTATGTTTCACACTCTCGAACGTCTTCACAAGCTAAGTTCCATTTAATGCTCTCAGGCAGGCACGTGCACAGGTAGGGCTCAACCTGTGCAGAGCACATGCCCTTTTTGCCCTTACACTCCGAAGTGCCCTTTTTTTGGTGATGGTGTTTTTTTTTCCTTCAATAAATCAGTGATATTGGTCACCCTTTACATCTGTCTGCTTTACAAATATTTAGCTAATGAAAGGTATTAAAAAGAGCTCGTGACTAAATCTTGTTGGATCCGCTATTGTTGCTTGGGCTCATTAAGTTATTTTCAGTTAAATGCTTGTGCTATTCATGCGAATGTGCGGTATTTATCTGTTGTCACTGGCAACACGCTTGTCGCTTCAATATGCTGCGCTTAACGGGGGGTCTAATGCCATTTCATGCATTCTGAGTTATTTACACTGTTAAGAGTTGGATTCTTATGCACGTGCGCGCACTCAACCGACCCAAGCGAGAGCAAGAGCGCGGCGCTTAACGCGTTTCTTTCATGGTTACGGAAGTCTTCGGCAGCGCTGCATTTACTTCCTCGAGAAGATTAGGTTGTTCGAGAGGAACTACACTAGCCTGCCTCCGGCTGGAGAGAGTCGCCGTTTGCAGTCGGGACGGAATTAAAGCGGAGACGTCAAGTCAGACACTTTCTGCTCCTGGTAATGACGCTCTCGCAGTGTTCGCATACATTCACAGATGAAGTGAATTAAATGCAACATTTGTCAAATACACAGATGTTTCAGAAATGTTTTCATAAAGCAACAGAAACACTTTTTATACTGCTTAATACAGCGCCATCTGTTAATGAATAAGTTAAACATTAA
>NW_015554266.1:254637-255836 GCF_001515605.1 Sinocyclocheilus anshuiensis | reverse complement strand
GGGTGTATAGCTTTCATCAGTGTTTTTTGAAACGTGACTCAATATAACAGTGCGACTACCTAAAAATGCTTTTACTGTTATAAAAACACAGATTTGTGAGCATCATTGGAATTGAATTGTTAGAATATGCAACACACATCATGCTTGTCATCACAGAATCTAACCAATGAGAATAAAGTGTGTCGTCATCAAGGCTTTTGCAGTGCCTGACCTAGGCGGCTGGTCCCGTTTTGCTCTCGCGGTACTTTGAATGCACATGTGATCGTAGGGCGACTGCAGCGCCGATCAAAGTTGGACAAATAATTTTTAATGTAACCAGAATGCATTGTTTTTGACAGGCGGCAGCCGATCTTTGCGGCGCCGCATGAAGTCGAACAAGCCTAATATCTCTAAAGAGTGTTTTTTGATGTGAGGAAAAGATAACCTTATTCAGTATTATGTGAACAGTGGATGCAATTTGTTTTTCCAAGGCAGCAACGGAGTTTCTCAAGCGTGTTTGTTTGCTCCCGTCATTTCGGTGACGAATGTTGTATAACAAGGTACATTTTGACACTGGATTTGCACATTGTTTGGTACTGGAAGATGGAGAAGCCCCAGTGATAAAAGATCCCGGTCATATAGGAACTGCTGTAAAACTGCATCAAATGTCCGTGATTGTTAGTAAGTGTAAGTGCTCGCAACTCTTCAGCTCCGCCCACGGCTCGCCTCCAGGAGCTTGGCTGTTTTCGGAGAGAATCGCAAGCTGTATCTTTCTTTTATAAATCTAATAAAACTGAAGACTCTTCGGAGATGTGAATGATGCAATACTACACTATAGGTATTCAAGATTAACATGATATTGGGCAAAACTGTGTGTGTTATGTCCCCTTTAACCTAGTCGAGTCAACTTTATTTTTATATAGTCTCAGCCTCAGACATCACGGCCTCGGACTGTTGGCTGAACGTCTGATGCATATGGCACACAAAAGTGGAAACACTTCAGGAGTTTCGAAGTCATCATCGGATTGGTTGAATTATACAGGATTTCCGGGAGACGTGTGTCAAGTTCTTTAACATTCCGCTGGAAACAAAGATGCCGCGACGCCAAACCCTTACAAAAGAAGAAAGCTGTCGTGTTTACAACTGTGACGATGAGCGCTTATCAGGAACAACTAAACGCTGGATTCTCAAAGTATGTAAAATATTTAAGTTTGCGGCAC
>NW_015554266.1:237172-254484 GCF_001515605.1 Sinocyclocheilus anshuiensis | reverse complement strand
ACGAAAGAAGAAAGCCATCGTGTTTACAACTGTGACGACGAGCGCTTATCAGGATCAACTAAACGCTGGATTCTCAAAGTATGTAAAATATTTAAGTTTGCGGCACAGAATCTTTCAAATACGTCTGAGAGTTTTACACATCGGTCTGTTATTGAGGCAACATTTTCACGCCCCGAAACGTGCCGCTGAATGAAACGAACTGTGATTGGTTGTCAGTCTGAATGTCTGGCTACGCGAGACTAATTTTTATAGCACTACAGCACAGATTTAAGCAGCAGTAAATAACGACCATGGTGTATACGGAATAATTTCTGCTGCGGCGCAGCTCCGAGAGAAAATGGTAAACGGTCATTGTTCAGTTGAAGTCGTCTGCATCCGAAAACCTAGGCTGCTGACATGCTGCCTCACCGCCTATCAGCTAATGACTTCGCAGGCAGCGTTTGTTCATGAAGGTAACTCATGAAACTGATATCGGACATGCTTCTGAGGCAGCTTAATGGTTCAATGATCTACAACAAATAGAACGAGCATGGTGATAACTAAGCAAATATTAAATTATTTATTTGATCAACCATCACAGGATAGAATGCACAGGATTGTTGGGAACACGCTTGTCCCAGAGCTATCTGGTTGTTATTGTTATAAAACCTGTAGTTGTATTGGGAACATGCTTGTTTTTAAGCTGTCTAGTTGCATTGGGAATATGCTTGTTCTTAAGTTATAGCTGTATTGTTGGGAAAATGCTTGTTCCAGCGCAATCTGGTCGTTATTCGGAACATGCTTGTTCTGAAAGCTGTAGTTGAATTGGAACCTGTTTTTCTTAAGTCTATCTGGTGTTATTGAGAACATGTTGCTTAAGCTTTTAAGGTATTGGCAACATATTCATTAGGTCATCTGTTAAAGGCAACATAATTGTTGCTAGGGGGGGTTATCGCTGCTCTCCCTGCTCTCATCTATGCTAGGCTGCATGGATGCTCAGGGAGTTCTTGCCCAGAACAGAACCATACCGCCAATCCAAACTGTATGCTAATTGTCAATAATCTTTGATGATAGTGGTCCTGACAGAATTGCTTTGATGTAACAACCGTTACATCTGTTATGCTAAAAAATTTACTTTGACAAGCCAAAAACAGTTTTTAAAGTAAATGGGTGCCTTCCATTTCCCCCATGTGTTTCTCCTTTTCACAGTCTGGCAGAAATGATGGGTGGTTCCAAATACATGGTCATATGACAGAAAAAGTGTACCGTTGCCAAGATATAGGGATGGGTAAACTTACCCACTGGCTCAACTTACCCCACTCTCCCCTACTTCACTTGAAGATGAGGCAGAAGTAGGCTCAGAGAGTGAGGGAGAGCCCACTCTTATCAAAACATTTACAATAAAGTCTGAAATTATTACAGAGTGTGCTGTCTTCTCTTTTAATTGTATATTTGTAACAACTGGATCATTTGTATTAACAAGCACCCACCCCCGTAGTGCCCCTTTTTTGGTTTGGGCCACTGCCCCTCGTTTGTGCACGGCCCTGGTCAACAGGGGTGGATCCAGGATGCTGGATCTGCTGTTGTGCCCTCCCTAGGTGTCTTGGGCTTAAATCGACGAAACACCAAAGAAGGGGGGTGCCCATCTGACGACTGGCTGTAGCGACCACTCTTGTACAGTTGAGAGATGTAGCCAAGCCTTGACCTGGCCCATGGAGAAGATCGGTGCTTGAAAGGAGAAGAGAAGGAGAGGAGAGAGCGATGCCACTGACTCACAGATGTTGCAGGGCAAAGTACCTGTAAAGGTGGGCCATCATATTTTGCATATCTATCTGATTTTTTTTACTGTTAGTGTTTGTTTACCAGCAATCACAGGTAGCTACTGGGTTGCTAAATGTCCCTTGTGAAAAAGAAGTAGCATACTTGAAAAGAGTACTTATACTGAATTATTCTACAGGGCTGTTTAATGCTTTAATCTGATTGGCTGATGAATGTTCTAAGGTGTGCACTTATTTTCAGCATGGATAAAGTAGTTCCAGGCAGGTCTTGACCGCATTACATATCCATATCACTTCGCCAAATTATTTCAGTTATTTCAAAGTTCCTTACAGCCTACAACAGCAAAATAACTAAAACCCACAACGACACTAAGTAAACATAGTAAATAACAGGATAAAAACAACAGACTATTTCCATGTTTTTGCACACAAAATTATGTTTTATTATGTATGGAATGCACACACAGTACTCTATTTCTCCCACTCTCTCTGCCTTATAAACAGGCACACATACAGCACACGTGTTGTTAGCACTATCCTGATGATTTTATCATCAAAATAGTTTAGCAACTTAAAAGCTACATGTGTCAGGGCTCTCGTGTGAGAAATATCTTTTAATTATAATCCCAGGAGTAGAGAGAGATCCAAAAACACATAAGGAAACACAAGCAGCACACATAGCATTAAACATCATTAACCGGTCAGGAAAAACTGAAAGGGAGCAACTTAAATACACAGACCAAATGAGGATAATTATCAAACACAGGTGAACAGAATGAACTAATCAAGGGAACTAAGGACAACTAGGTCAAGAAACAAAACAGGAGAACAGAAACAAGGTCCATATTGTGACAACATGTCATTTGTCACGAGCAAGGTAATACGGCGCTGTTCTTGAAATAGTTGAACTTACAATTTCGCTATTAGTACAGACGCTGCTGCCAAACACTGTTGAGAGTTGCAAAAACTCAGGTAATTCACACACACTTACGCCGAGTTCACACTGCATGATATTAGCCCGATTTTTCACTCGCCGACAGGTTTTGTGAAATCGCCGACAAATGCCCGACATCGGAGGCAAATCGGTGCTCGTTCACGCGAGTGACAATCATGCAGTGTGAATACTCGGCATTAATCTCTCTCTCTCTCTCTCTCTCTCTCTCTCTCTCTCTCTCTCTCTCTCATAACTGCACTGAATTACTATCAATGACTCAAGCCTCCATTGCTAGGTCTAAAATGACGTTTTGCAATTAGCAACGAAGGAGTTGGATGAGATGCATCAGAAATGAATCCTACTCACAAGAGCATTTTAAGGACAAAAACCAGATGAATGTCTTTAAATACATCATCTGAATGATGTCTTGAGGTGTGGTAACCATAGTATAAGTAGAATAATTGACTCCGGTCTGCTGAATTATTAGAAAATTATGCACACCCGAGGTATAATGGCCATGACGCGATCACCACCTCGGGTGTGCATTATTTTCTAATAATTCAATGGCCAATCGTTAATTATTCCTTACATAATGTACTCTTCTGACCCAGTTACGTAGGACTTAAAATATACTCTCTTTAAGTACATTTAAGTGGCCTTTTATTTCATTAATATTATCTGCAGTTTTTTTTTTTTTATATATACTTTATGTACACTGCAAGTGCACTTTCTATACAGTTAAGCGCACTTCTTTTTCACAAGAGGTACTTTCAGTACAACAGTGCCGCTGACAAACAGAGCCATATTTTTGCATTCAAACGTAGTATGTGTGAACATTATTACTTATTATTTTTTTTATTTATATTTTTTTTTTATTCAAAATAAGGGAAAGTTTGGCACATGCATCTTCAACATCTGTTTTACAGGAGGTGCTGGTGATCAGCCCATCCTATAGGCAAAATTCAGAGTAGAAGGCCGCCTGGGTCTATAAAAACTAGTAAATCACAATTTCTGATGTTAGAGCACTTAGTACATCATCTACACGGGAGACAAGAGGCATGTTGCAACAACTTGTTCTTTGAATTGAAATAATCTGCAGAAATATCTGATCTCCAGAGATCTGTTTATGAAGTTTTTTTGCTTATACTGTATGTTTACATGTAAATATTTTTATCTTTCTTTATACATTTATTCACCATTATTGTAAACACAAAATCTTTTAAAATAAAGTTTTAAGTGTGTGTGTGTGTGTGTGTGTGTGTGTGTGTGTGTGTGTGTGTGGAAAAAACATTCATCATTGTGCAGTGCTTCTATGGATATTTTTATATTGCTGGTGATACCACTTTTCAGCTTAGTCTGGCAACAAACAAAGTTTTCACATTCTCAGTATTGAAACAGTGCCAGTTTCCATTTCTTAATAGCAACACCTTGTTCTGGTTACATTGCATCAGAAGAGGATGCTATTTCTGGATTTGCATTACCTGGTTTGGATGCTACTTCATAATTAGGATTCCTGCCTAACTGTGAGAAATCTGAGGATGAAGCCACTTACCCACAGGACTCTGAAGAGAAATTGCAGAGACAAAAACACAATGTCCAGATGTGTGAAGTAATGGTCTTGTGATTTAACTAACTAGACACTTTGATGTGCTGGATCCCTCTTGATTCACAGTATTCAGTATTCATTCTATTATATTGTGTGTGGTTTATGACTATCAGTATCTACAGAGCTCATTAATCAGTGCTTTCATTGAATGGCTGAAATTTATATTTTTTTTATTCTCCCTGTAGCGTCATTGTCTGAGAGCCCACTGGCAGCCAAAACTTGCATGCTCTAATGACACTACCACTGTTTCATACAGGCTTTTTTGTGTTTTGTATTCATGTTTCCTTATTTTTTGTTAACTAACAACTGACAACTTAAATACATTTAGTTCATCTAATGAGTTACTGGAAAGGTTGTTTTGCATTAAGCAATGTAAGGTTCTTTCACATTTATTTCCAAGCCCAGTTAGCCCACTATAGAATATGGCCATTATTTCCCTCTTAAAAGACAAACTTTGAGACAAAATTGTTTGTTCAGACTCAATTTAGAAAGTTAGGAAAGCAGTTGGACAAGTTTGTTAACTTCTTTAAACTTGAATGCTGCATTATTAGAATGGTCAAAGATGTTTACATAGAAAACTACAGAAAAGTAGCGCAGTTAAATGGAAAAATGCATTCTGTGTGAATGGCCCCTTATTCTGAATTTGGACATTTAGACATTTTACCTTACAGTAATTATGCAATGTAATAATCAAACATGCTTTTTTTCGAGTGTGTGTGTGAAGCTGCCTTCACAAACTATCCATGTGCAACTTGGATAGGCATGACATTTCTGCATGGCTCTCTGTGCTGGAGGAGGAGTTCTGCTTTCCATGTTCAGATCAGGTTATGTTGTGTATCTTGACAATTGCCTGTATCTGTAGTGGGTTTATCAGAGACAGGACTGTGCCAAAGAGCAGCATGGCTGGGCAAGCGGATCTTCTGTCTATCATGATCAGGCAATAAAAGCCCTCTCTCCTCCCATCTCCTCCGCTCCAGGCTCATAACAGGAACAGCGATGACGCTGCCTAGGGTTGGCATATCTTTTCTTTATGGTTTCAGGTAGCTGACCTTCCCCCTACTAATGAAGTAAATGTAGGCAATCAACCGAAATGATTTGCGAGCTGACTTAAATTTGACCTTGGGTCTGTTGAAACTGCTTACTGAAAGAGGAGAAAACCGGGACTGGGTGTTTGTACCGCAACGGTTTCTACAAATATGCTTCCTTCCTGTGGTTAGTTTGATGAGTGAGAAATGAAAATTTATTAGACACTTAAAATCAACATGAAACGGCATATAAGTGAAGCAGAATATTCACAAAATATTCATTTTGGGATTTTTAACCATTAGGAATTGACTGGTTGAAGGGGAGGAGTTAAAAAAATAAAAGAACTTGGCAGTGGCCACAGCTCCAATATAATTGACTGTTATGATTTTTAAAGATTATCATCATCGGAAAAAATGAGAGCAAAAGTGAAGAGGCAGGAAATAAAGAAAGGTGTTATAATATTCTTTTGGGATTGTGTTATGGTGTATCATGCTGAGCACACATTTACTCAAAACAGGTTTCCTGTCCCGCTCTGTTTTTGCATTCAAATGGAGCATTTGTGTCTGCCGCTCTGCTCTGTGACCTCACTTCCTCCTCCTGCAAATCTAACACATGCACTCACAATCTCTGCAGAAGATCATCCATCTCATTAGACTAAATGAAATTCATCCATAAGGTTGAGAGACATGCTATAATAGTATTATTGCTCTAAACTCTTAAAAGTAAAAAATGCATTGGCGTGAATGAGTGCGACTGCATCCTCTGTGCCTGTGCAATCTTCAGTCAGCCGCTCTCTTCAGAGGCAGAACCCTGCCGAGAGACATTAAAGAGATAAATTGCTGACTTCCCTTTGGTGACAGAGTCCTCATGTGTCTCTGCTTGCTTCCATTGATCAGAGTTTATTGTATTAGTGTTTTTGGGTTATTAGGCTACATTAATACAAGGCTCTTATATGAAGTAATACCACAGAGGAAACAGTTATTGGCCATTAAGGCATTCTTATGTTCCCTGATTGCACATATTTCTCCTTTTAAATTAATAAATGAGATTTGGTTATTAAAATGACAATTTTGTTCTTGCGTTCCCTTGTGAAAAATATATGCAATTATAGTGCATTTCAAATGTATATTTAAAAAAACTACTTGCAGATAATATAATATTACTGAAATAACAGGCCACTTAAGTGAACTTAAAGAGAGACACTTTCATGACTATGTTTCTTAACACACGCAAGTACACTGTAATAATGTCAAATTAAAAGTTTTACTTTAAAGTACATTTTAAATGATTATGTTTTAATGATCTTTTGTTGTGCTTTAAATTAGTAATTTATAATTCCTTCTTTGTTAATTGTGATGTGTTGACTAACACACTAAAGCACATGTAAACTACTGTGTTATTCAAAATTACATTTAAAGTTAAAACATTTTAAATAAATGTACTAAATTGCAACATCATCATTACACATATATTTGAATAGATAACTTATATAAGTTTCAGTAGAATGGCATTAAAGTATATTTACAATAAATTCTCGTCTACTATGCAAGTCTTAATTTCAGCTATTTGCATTAAAATAAACAAACTACTATACAATTTAATTTACTCGTAAATAACAAAATGAAGTGTCTGAAAACATTACATTCAGTTTGCATGTTGAGTATATTCTTTTAAAGTCTATTATTTCCATAATAAGCACTGTTTTTGTATGCACTTCTTTTTCACAAGAGTTAGTACTGTGGATCAGTAAGATTACAGATTGAATTGATGGGTCAAACTGCCATGATCATAAAGTTTTTGCTCTGAATCTGATGTTAATATTTAAATATGAGGCTGAAGATGGACGTTTGAGATGTGTAGCTGGTCTACTGTGTATGGCTCATTTGTTGCTCATAGCTCATGTGTAAGACAGCTCTGGGCTATAGAGAAGATTACAGGTGCACCTGTGTGATGAGTTCTTAAAGTTTTAGCATGGTTACCTGACTGACCCCAAAAACACAGCTGTTGCAATCTGGAGACACACACATGGATCCTCTAGATGTCCTCCCTTAGTGAGCTGCCTTGTTGTCTAATAAGGCAACATTTTACTCATTTACTTATTTTGACTCATATTGCACTCAGAGATGGTCTCAGTCCATGCAGCTTACGAGGTTTTGTAACAGAGTTGTGTCTGAATTAAACTCTGTGTTTATGTAAGACATTAAACTAATTAGAGGGGTCTGGATACAAATTAATGTCAGTAGTACAAGACAATGCAATATGCATAAAGACTCTGAAAGATTAAAATGAGACTACTGCGACTGGTACTGGCTCTATTTTTGTAGTGGAAAGTGCTCAGGGCTCATTTGATGGTGATCAAATTAATTGCATTGGGTTTATAATTATTGGGTCATTTGTTTAAAGGTTTTCTTTCACAAAAAGATCAATATTACTTGGAATCTTGGGCCAGTAAATGTTTGAGCTCAAGGTGGGATTTCGATTCCAAATGCATTTCCATTGCCAAATAGCCCTGTGGAAAGAAGCTACACAAACAGGAAGTGACCCAGACATCCTCATTTTCCATGTTTATGTGCTTCTGTTAAGACCTGCTGTGTTGTACATTGAGAGAGGGCATTTATGCAGTGCACAACTATCTGTTCCCACACAAACACACACATACACGCATAGCTGAGTGCTTCTCTGGAGGCTTCGGGAATGCTGCCGTTTTTGCATAGAGGTGATTTGCTCTCTTGAGATCCAACCGTGCTATTTGTACATACATTTGAGTCTATTGGCTAATAAAGGTTGTCTTTTCTTTTCTGCATTCAGCAGGGATTTGCTGGAAGTATGTATCACTGATCAATGCACACACAGTTTATGCACAAAGCACACATATATGCACAGGAAGTCATATGTGACCTGTGCTGGCAAAATGAGTCGCAATAAGCACATTTTCAAAAATGTGTTCTTTTAATTTTTTCAATCTACAATCTTCAAAATGATGTATGATTTGTTGGAATCGGACAAAAACAATGACTGAGCCACACCCGTTTGAAGTCGAAAGGGTCAGCAAAGTCAATTTTGAGAAAAATCGAGTTAAAGTTTTCTGAAGGTTCCAAAGCAAAATCACCTGCAACGCTGTATCTTTTTGTCCAGATCTTTTCTTACTAATGATTAGAACAAAGATGCTAATAAACAGTAGAACAAATATAAGAAACAAATTAAATAGTGCATTACTTTTTCTATCTTACATCTAAACAGAAGCATTCAAGTAAGAAAAACAAATAGTCTAATCAAATGTAAAAATTAAGTGTATTCATTACAAATAAACTGATTATTAAAACTACAAAAGCAGTTCTATCAAGAGCAGCGAGTGATTCCCTATTTTCTTTTATTGTTAGATTAACATTAAAGAGACAGTCGGCCTATATATTAAGACCTACGTAATGCACGGATCTAATATAATGTTACACATCAGATATTTGTCCCCAACAATTAACCAAATGTTCACTTAAGACATGACAGATTTTTGACATGTTTGCATGAACACTCGCCAAAACAGATATTTTGAAATACTGTAATTTTGTGTATATCGCGATCGCGCGCTGTCTGAGAGACGCGCCTTTACGCGTACGCTTTGGATCAGTGTTGCCAATTTAGCAATTTTGTTGCTAAATTTAGCAACGTTTCAGATTATCCTAGCAACTTTTTTCTTCCAAAAGCACCTAGCAACAAATTTAGCTATTTTTAAGAATTTATTTGGCAGTTTTAGCAACTTTTGATAAGTGACTCAAACGATAAAAAGGCACAATTTACCATTTAAATTACACAAAAAGAGGAAACCAAAGATGCCTAGTAGTACACACATCACAGGAATTAAGTTAGCTGCTATTTGCAATTGTTTAATTTAATAGTAATAATAATAATTGAATACTGTTATTTTTCATTTATGAGACACTTTGTTAGTAGCTTGTACCTGTGATTGTACAGTACACAGTACACTGTAAGAAAAATATGCAGAAAAATGGAAAAGGTGCTAGTAATTTTCCAGGACGTTATCCGTTGTAACCCAAACACACAAAATACAATGCGTAATTAAAAATGCAGGTACAAAAACCTGTGGAAAAATCAATCCAGAAAATTCCTTCATATAAACATAGTAGATTGTGCATTATTTTTTACAGACTTTTCTTAGAGTGTAGCATACTAACTACTAATAAACTGCTTTAATGTATAATTGATCAGAATGAGTAGTTTTACTTGTTTACTAGCTAATAATAATTAATAATTAAATTGTAATTGTTCCAAAATGTGTACGTTTTCGATAATTCAATGTATTTAAAAATGATTTATATTTTAATATTATATTATGCATTTATATTGTTACGAACAAATCTAAATTAACATATATAAAATATATGTTTTTGTTGAGATTTGACACAATTTTGCATCGTGATTACGTAATGACATCATCACGCAATGACATCAAAACATCAATTAGCAACTTTTAGCAACAAATCAACCTTCCTTTAGCAACTTCCCCTGAAAATTAGTTGGCAACACTGCTTCGGATGTGTCAGTCCAAGGCAGAGCGATCATTCTGTTTAGATCAACATGGGTTTGAACCTCACATTTCACTGATTCAGACTCTTGCCATCGAGAATTCACAATATTCACAACGCTGGAATGCTGCGCTTTACAGCTATACACCAAACGCTGAAGGGAAGCACAGTCAAGAAGCAAGCAGAGAAAAAGACACACCTCTCAGAAAACATACAAATAAAGATAGTTTTAGGTGTCTAATTACTGTTTGGAGCGTTGGGATCAAGTGCTTAATGAACTCATTTTTGTGAAAACCTCAAATTCAATCAAAAATGACATTTTTCCCATTTTTTTATTTTTTTTGCCTGTAACTCAAAATTAGCCCGTGCCCATTCGACTCATTTTTCCAGCACGGGTCACATATATAGTAGTAAACATTTGAAGTGGATCAAAACCTTTCATCAAAGTTGTCCTAAAACCTAAAACCAAAATGCATTCTTGTCTTAGGACAACTTTGAAGAACTTTTTTGATCCACTTCAAATGTTGACTACTGTAGTCTGGATATTATATTATTCACCACATTGACAGTGTGATACTGACTGTTTATATTACTGTAAAACAATTGTGTATTTACAGTATATTCACGTTTACTTGCTATACTTTCACAGCAATTTTTACTGTAGTAGCCTAACTAGAATTTAATACCATTAAATGACAGATGTAGACATTAATTTCACAGTGAACAGGGTCAGGGGTTGACTGAGCTACAGCAGAACCCACAGATAATCTGTAATAGTCTGATGTTCACATTTTGATGCTCAACTTCCTGCTTAAGTTCCCAGCATGCCCTGCAATATGATTAAATTATGAGGTTTGAATATTTATTTTTTTCTATTTCCTGTTTTTTTTTTTCATGATGTTGTTGTCACTTTGTTTATTATCATTCTTAATTGCAAATTTGTATTTTTTTTTTTAAATATAGATATTAGGGATGTAACGATTAACCGCGAGCCGGTTGAAAATCGATTTAAATATGTGACGATTCAAATCGGTTGAGATGCTAAACAAATCGCGATTCAATTAGGGGTAGGAGTTTATATGAATGTATGTCTGAGGGGAGCTTACTGTCTTTAGAAAAGTGTAGATGGTATTTTTTCTTTCATCTTGCCTCTGTATAACGCATATTAAAGTTCATAAGTGCAGCGCTGCTTTGATTACAGTGGAAACCAAGGAAACGCTTTAAGCGCCACCTGCTGGCAGAGAGTGCATCTGCGTCTCATTCAGCACGTCTGCTGTTTCTGTTTCATGCAGATTTTTTTATGCATAGTTTCACAAAACGGAAGTCTGAGCTACAGCAGAACCCACAGATAATCTGTAATAGTCTGATGTTCACATTTTGATGCTCAACTTCCTGCTTAAGTTCCCAGCATGCCCTGCAATATGATTAAATTATGAGGTTTGAATATTTATTTTTTTCTATTTCCTGTTTTTTTTTTTTCATGATGTTGTTGTCACTTTGTTTATTATCATTCTTAATTGCAAATTTGTATATTTTTTTTTAAATATAGATATTAGGGATGTAACATAAGTGCAGCGCTGCTTTGATTACAGTGGAAACCAAGGAAACGCTTTAAGCGCCACCTGCTGGCAGAGAGTGCATCTGCGTCTCATTCAGCACGTCTGCTGTTTCTGTTTCATGCAGATTTTTTTATGCATAGTTTCACAAAACGGAAGTCAAACCATTCTGTTTTTGCTTAAAATTTCGAAATTATACAATGTTATTTTATAATGTAATGTAATGTAATTTGGTTGCCTCTAATTTTAAATGTAAAGAGCACAGACAAAGACTTATTTTGTTTATATTAAGAGATTTATTTTATTTGTGTTACTTATTTATTTGATTTGGGGCTTGTTTTAAAATTTCAATTTAGTTTTGTTATTTACATTTACATTATATTTAAATGTTGGTATTCGCTTTTATCCAAAGCGACTAACAAATGAGGACAATAGAAGCAATCAAAACCAACAAAAGAGCAATAATTTACTATATGTGAAAGTGCTAAGTGCTAAGTGCTAAGCTTTACTAAGTGCTATATTAGTATATTATTATAGTGTTATATTTCAATTTCACAAAGAAACGTGCAGTATTTTGTCCAAGCAATAATAAAAGGAGACATTTAATTTAAATTAAATCGTGAATTGAATCGAATCGTGAAATCAAAATCGTGAATCGAATCGAATCGAATCGTGAGTTGAGTGAATCGTTACATCCCTAATAGATATATAAACATATAGTGTATAATTAAAAAGTTCAAAAGTTTTGGATCAGTAAAAATTTTTTTAATTAAAAAAATCAGTACTTTTATTCATCAAGGATGCATTATATTAGTCAAAAATGACAATAAAGACGTTTTTATAGTAAAAAACAAAATTATATTTAAAGAAAGTTCAGATTTTAAAGAATTCTGGGGGGAAATGATTTTGCTAATTTCTATATGTTGCCATATATAGTGTTAAAGAATAAAAAGAAAAAAAAACGTACTTTCTACAAGTAAGACAAAGCTGTAACACAATTACACTGGCTGTAAGAACATTTTGTCAGGGAAACACCAGCCTCGTCAGGTCCCAGCACTCATCCTGCACGATCACAGTCACCCGAGTTCTGATTCCCCGCTCCTGTCACCACGTAATCAAGACCAGTATAAAAGCACCTTCACTCCTCACCATCCTTTGTCAGGTCTTGAAGTTGCTACCACAGATTAACCTGACTCTATCACCATCGGATACTTACCTGCCGATCCCGATCTTCTTCATCCCCTGCTAACCATATCTTGGGAAACCTGTGAAAAGGAGAAAGCGCCTGTTAGCTCACCAAGCTAAGTTGATGATATCACCAGTAAAGTAGAGATTCACCTGCTGAATCTCCATTCCTCTGCACCCCATTCCTGTTGCTAATAAACACCATTTCACTTACCCATTACTCCATTTGTGGTCTCCTTCTGTTCGGTGACACATTTATCTAAAATTTCCAGGCAAGAGAAATCTAATCATGCACAATGGTGACAAACAAAACAACTGTTTACACTATTATACCACAATGAAGTACAATATGTTTTGTTTGCATGTTCAACAGTAATTTCTTGTGTTGTGGCAAAATTGTCTTGAATACAGCATTAACCTGTCAAAAAAAATACATTTAAAATCCTTTTTCAGTGAATGGCTGAAGTGGGTTCTGCTGTATGCTTACAGCAAGATTAAAACACTAATCAGATTCAGAGCTAAGCGTGAATTACCATATTATTACACAAATGTATTCTTTTGGGAAGACGCTTCATTCAAGGTGACATTGCAGTGTGCACATTACACTATGACACTATGCAGAATACGATTTTATGAGATTCATTCAACTTGCCGTTTATCAGAGGGGTTCAATAAACAGGTGCACTCAAGCAAGATGTGCGTTCGCCATGTCAACAGAAGCCCAGTCTCTCCTTAGCATATTTCCCGACACCTCTCGGCTTCCAGAGGAGATATTTACGTAAGTAGCTGCTTACTTTTGTCCGCTGACCACAGAGAGGTTGTTTATGACCCAGAGCTCATCTTTTAATTCCAGATCTGTATTTCTGGTGATTTGAGAGCACTGACACACTAATGCACTGCTTTAGCCCCTGGCTATTTTTCACTCCGACGGTGAATATTCAAAAGATGTGCTTAAGAAAAGAGAGAGCGCGACAGAGTAGGGGTACAATAGGAGGGGGTGGAGAGAGAGTTAACATTAATTAATATTCCACACAGTAAAAATGAAAGCGAGACCAAGGCTAATTTTATGGGACAATTAATCATGGCTCTCAGTAATTACACCCGGGAGTTTACAAATGATTTTTTAGGGGCCGATAGTAGAAGAAAGAGAGATAATACGCAGCCATCAGACGCTCTGAACTCCCCCAAACTCACCAATTAAAGGTGTCTGCAGCTGCTGCGATTGCGCGTCGAGGGAAAGGCAATGAGAGGCAGAGAGAATGAAGATGACAGGCTTTAAAGAAACACCTGAGGGTGCTGTGCAATGGAGGAAAGGCAGGCTAGAGCAGGTTTGGGGGCCCATCCAGGTGCACACTGGGTAAAAATAACAGGCCTCACAACACAGCGCTGCTTCAATGGGAATGTGTCACATGACAATGCAGGCATCTAGAACAGCTCTGCTACCTGCTGCAGTGGCACAACACACACACACAGCCGAGACAAGCCGGGTCCCGTTGAGGCACCAGTCTCTCTCACATATGAGAACAGGTGAAAAATTGCATTGTTCGGTATTAGTCTATAGGTTTTGATAATACAGTGGATGTCATTATTTATCCTTCCATAGAAACTCTGTGTCAGAGACCTTAATGCAAACGAGAGAAAATAATTAGTGAACTTGATATTTTGTGCTCTTGTGTGCTGTTTCAACAAGAACTGCATGAGCACCCAGTTAAGGCAGCAAACTTACTTCAAACAAGCTTGTAAACACATATAATCCATTTGACGACCTTCTAAGGTGTATTGCACGTGAAACTGAATGTAATTTCTCAATCTACTAAAATCTAATCTCATTCACTGATTAAAAATCAAGGCTTTTTAATCAATTCACCTGGAAATATACTTCCAATGTGGTTCAATACAATGGAATTACATTTGTGTACTTGCATAAAGTATGTTTTGGGCCAAAGACACCAAATCAGAACTCTCCTTTTCTCTTCAGAGCATTCCAGATGTGTCATTATTTGATATGATGTGTAATAGAGTGCTGCAGTGGTGATGTATTTTGTAGGTAATCTAAAAATAATATGATTTTTCCATTGGATTTTTGCAGAAAATAAGCTCTGTGGCCAACAAAAGTTTATGATTCTTATGATAATCTTCACAAATTAACACAGCTTTTATGAATTTTGAAGCTTAAATAGAGTAACCAGAAGAAAAAAATCTAAACTGGCTATAAGCAAACTACACCCCGGTCACATGACTTCAAAGTCACCACCATTAGCTTCTGACAGCTCTTTCGGTCTTCATTTAAAAACATTTTCCCTGAAAGTTTGAATTAGAATAGTTGGAATGAATGCAATTCTAAACACCAAGGGGTTGTGAAGGCAACTAGTGAGTAGATGAGTTTACCAGTTCGGTTTGCTGTTTAATGTCCCAACAACCTCTGTAGTCCCATTTTGCCACTTGTTAGCAACTGTCTTTTTCAAGGCAAGTAAAACATTTATTTATTTTTTTTAATCTTGACTTATGTATTTTATGTAATTGACTAAAAGTGAAAATGTCTTGTCAACCACAGACCTTATTTCAGGCATTTAACCAAAAACCCATTCAAAAAATCCACTGACCCTTTATTTGTCTCAAATGTAGCTGATGTACTCCACCTGCAACAAAAGCTTGAGTTATCACAAATCTCATGGGAATGCTGTGGAAAACCTAGACTTCCAGCAGCCAGTTCCATGCTGTGTTCTCTTAGGGTCAGATGAAGAGGTTGATTATTGGTGCCTTCCTTTTCCTTGGCCTGTTTATTTTTATGAGATTATGTTTGTATGTCTAACCTAACCCAGTTTATGGCACTGAGCCACTAGAAGTCGTGCAGTAAAGCTGAGTTTGTCTTTGCTAACACAATCACGCCGGTTGACCTTCCTCCATTCAGAATGGATGCAGGCTCAGATAACAACTGATTGGCAGCAGGAGTAAAGGCAAGGGGCGCCCAGCATCCCAGAGAGTAAACGCACTGCACCAACTCTGACATTACCTGATCCTGCCCTGACGAGACTCACACACAGTCATACATCAGTGCCAGACAGCCGGCACAACCGTACACACACACACACACACACACACTCGATCACTGAAGAAGAACACATTTGAAACAGCCTTGTGTGACACTTAAATCAACTAACAGCTGCTGAAATAGGATAGATAGATAGATAGATAGATAGATAGATAGATAGATAGATAGATAGATAGATCTCTCTACTAAGAACTAATAAATTCCCTCTGTGTTTTATGTGTTATGTTAAGAAAGGCAGTGTAAAGAGATCTTAGGTGCCAAACCATTCTAATATCAGTTTATTAAAATAATTTTAGACACATAATGATGTCTTTCTAAGTGTGTGATGAATTTGAGACTAGCCTTTGATTCATTACACAATCAAAGCCTTTAAAAGCAGAGTCAGGTTATTGAGTTTGTTGTTTTTAATAATGAAAGTTATAATGTCCTCCTATAATAGTATTAGTAGATGAAGAAATGAAAATATCTCATAACATAATGAAGCCATACTTTAGTCATTTTTGGCATTACAAAAAAATGGTACAATAAAATTACAACAATCATATAAATCATATTTTATTCTTAGATTGCTGGGCTTGAATACAATGCATATCAATGAATGGAAACGATTTGCAACTTTACGTTTCCATTTGTGGGAATGTGACAATATCAAGAGCCAATCAGCATAGAGCAATCCATTACAATGGCACATCTCTGAGGTCACTTAAAATTACTTTTTTCATAGGATTGAATTTTGTTTTGCATTTTGTTTGTCTAGCTCACTCAAGGACAAACTAATTCCTTCTGTGATTGGTCTTGCATGTGTCTGAGGATGTGTACATTCATGAGTTTGACCTACCTTGTCACCATTCAACTAAACAGCAGGGAAACACATTTGAATCACATTACCAGATGAAAGTCGAGACAAGGCTTTTCTTTGCAATGCATTGGTTCTATTGTAGTCTGGTCTCACCTGATGTGAAAAGAGCCAGCTCTTCCAAACCCTACTGATCTGTCCACCTAGATAGTATTTTTGGCACTGAAGCATGAACTAAAGAGTTCAGATATACCTTAAGAAAGCTTTCTGTTAGCATTAACCCAATGGGAGGGCCTGACAGAGCAGGGCCATATGTTTTTAAATAGCATGAGATTCCAGCAACATCCAAAGACCCCATTATGGCTACATGTTGTTCAGGGGCGTTTCCTCCAAGGTGGCAGGAGAGGCAATGCCTCCTCAAAAAATTGGATGAGAAAATAATCCATAAAACACTGCAAATATTACAAAATGAGACATTAAAAGTGTATAAATCACTTGTTTTTCTAAAGTAACACTGTCCAACAGTCCAATATTGCTTAAATTGTTACTGCCTTGAGATTTTATTTTGGAATGAATGTAAAAATGCTTAAAAACACTAACTGATGAGATTTATGGTTGGTTTTAATAAATAGAACATTAATTTCATAATTATGTAAAAATACAAAATAGAACATTTGTATTTGTTCTTTTGTTTGTTTGTTTTTGTTGTTGTTTGTTTTTTGTTTTTGGATAGTGTAATTAATGTTTATTTAACCTGGAAAATGAGACAACATAAAATGTAACTGAGACATGAATTTACATTTGAATTATAAAAAAAAAAAAAAAAAAAAGGGAAAAAAAAACAAACAATGAGGCCTTT
>NW_015554266.1:234945-236993 GCF_001515605.1 Sinocyclocheilus anshuiensis | reverse complement strand
TTTCTGCAGGACCTAACTAGCCTAGGCACAGGTTTTCAAGCCCTGGGACAAAATGGGATGCTTTAAGGAAAATATATAGTAAGTAATAAGTAATAGGCCTAAATAAAAATAACAATTTGTTTTCATAAAAAAAAAAAAAAAAAAAAAAAGAGAAAAAAAAACAAACAATGAGGACTTTGCCTTCTCATTTCAGAACACCAGCTGTATGCCACTAGTGGCTATTTTTAAGAAATTGTACTTGCTGTAACATTATTGAAATAAAAGGTTATTCAGTTGTACTTAAACTTTCAGAACTACTGTATATATCTTATTGTCTATTGGAATTGGTCGGCACTCGGGTCTTGTAATGTCTGAGAAGTGACGTACTGTACTCGGCTGGCTGTCAGTGCAGTGTGAATTGGCCTTCGATGTGAATTAAGTATATTCTTTCTGTAATAATAGGTACTCTTTTTAAAAAAGTATGCTAAAGTGTACTTTTTTTTACAAGGGAATGCAATCCCAGAATGCACAGTTACATTTTTATTCCCAAATGGTGAAAGGAGTCAAAAGAAATGTAGATAGTCTGTATTTAAGATGATACTGGCTGAATGTGTAGTAATATATGATTCAAGCTAGAAAGAGATTCACATGCCTCAGGCGGCGAACATGACATCTTTATAAGTGAAATAATTTCATTGTGACACCATAAATCACACTGTTGCTCTCTTTGTTTTAGTCCTTAGTAATACTGCAATCCAATTAAACTAATTGCAAGTTCTGTGTTTTTACTTTATTCTGTAATTGGACATTAGAACCTGGGAACATATATCTTGGTGCAACCAAATACAGAAACACACTGCAAATACTCACAATGCAACCAAATACAGAAACACACTGCAAATACTCACAATGCAACCAAATACAGAAACACACTGCAAATACTCAAAATGCAACCAAATACAGAAACACACTGCTAATAGCACAGACCACAATAGAAATGTTTCAAGAGGACCCCAACAAGTGACAAACCTACCTGGGACTTGCTTATTGTTCATTGTCTACTCATCAGCGGTGTCAATGACCTGAAAGGTGATTTTTTCACATTTTGCAAATGTAGTTGATTGTATTAGTTATCTGGTAGATAATGTTGGTATGATATCCTCTAATAATACCACTCTTTTTTTGCTAAATTGAATGGTGGCAGAGAGAGCTCAATGTGCTACAGCTGAAGAAAACACATGCTAATAAGAAAAATAAGAGTTTCTGTATTTGGTTTGCATTGTGTTTGCTGAGAGTTTCTGTATTTGGTTGTGTTGTGAGTATTTGCAGCGTGTTTCTGTGTTTGGTCTTTTCTATTTGCATGTGTTTTCTTAAGCTGCAATGTGTTGATCTCTCTTGGCCACCGTAAAATTGCTTCTCAATGCACCCCAAAAATGTCAAATACAAGTACACTAAAACATACACATGGTCTTGAACTGCCATCCAAAACCCATTCCTGCTCCAATCATTATGACTCCCTCCTGGAACCGGTCTGGAGAGTTGCCATGGTAACATCTATCCAATTAACAATAGAAATGTTTCAAGAGGACCCCAACAAGTGACAAACCTACCTGGGAGTTGCTTATTGTTCATTGTCTACTCATCAGCGGTGTCAATGACCTGAAAGGTGATTTTTCTCTCTCTCTCTCTCTCTCTCTCACTCTCTCTCTCTCTTTCTCTTCCTGATCATACAATTCCTTAGACTATTGGATGTTAGTAGCCTCATAATCTTTTGAAGTACACAATTAACTGGGAAATGTTTTGTAAGCTGGCTTACTTTCAGAATTGTAACTAAATAACATTTAAGGTTCACAAAAATACACAAATTGTTAATTAATGGTTAATACAGGTCAAAATAAACTGCATTATGATATTTGGATGATATATTTGTGGTCTGTGCTAGTATTTGCAGCGCGTTTCTGTATTTGGTTTGTATTGTGTTTACTGAGAGTTTCTGTATTTGGTTTGCATTGTGTTTGCTGAGAGTTTCTGTATTTGGTTGTGTTGTGAGTATTTGCAGCGTGTTTCTG
>NW_015554266.1:200886-234893 GCF_001515605.1 Sinocyclocheilus anshuiensis | reverse complement strand
ACCGGTCTGGAGAGTTGCCATGGTAACATCTATCCAATTAAGTGAGGTCAGCAACCATTGTCTGTCTTTCCAAAGAGAGAGAGAGAGAGAGAGATGAGGAGAGAGAGCGACAGGAGTGGAACAAATACAAAGCTAGATGATTTCTGTTTGAATTTCCCACTGTGCAAATACTTTACTTGTGTATGTGCTTTATGTTGTAAAGACTGTGTTCTGTGAAAATCATCAGTAAGCTACTCAACCTTACAAGTCCTGAAATTCACATTAACATTGCCACAGAGAAGCCAGACCGAATTAGCTATTGATTAGGACAACAAAGTAAGAGAGAAAAGGTGAGAGAGAGAAAGAAAGGCTGGCGCCAAAGAGGAGGAAATGTTCCAGCGCTGCGATTTACTGCTGGGGTTCTCAACAGCCTACAATCCCCACTGGAGCCAATTTACACACACACACACAGGACACACACACTTTGTCTGCAACAGTCAATAATGGAAATTGGATGCCCCTCTACATCGCCATGGCGAAACCCCCACCTCCTCATTAAAGCACCTTGAAAGTTTTAGGCCAATCCATGATCCTGATAGATTTCCAATGGAGTCGAGATACTTACGTAGCCAAGGTGGAATCTGAGACAGGTTACCTGAGTTTCAGAATTAATGTCACAACACACATTTAAAAGGCCAGTTACGTAAAGTACAGCACAAATCCCCACTTGTGCGATCACAGATATAAAAGACGTTTGTCGTCTGTCGGGTCCATTCAGAGCTGTCAGGGTTAAGGACATATTCTCATTGTTCTCACTGGTTGTTCTGTCTGTGGTGAGAAAGAACTTCTGTTCCCATGAGGCATCACTGTCCCAAAGACACAAGAATACACTCTTTCAGAATGATTTTAAAGACAAGAAATCAAAGTTGGGAATGGGAAAAATACTTCCGGAACCAAGAATGCTGAAAAAGTGGGTGGTCACTCTTGAACTTTATTCCATTTGGTGCCGCTAGCAGCGCAGAAAAACCCCACACCTTTAATAAAATATTGAAGAAAACCACAGAAATACTGATACAGGATAGAGCACTGGCACACTCAGATATGTGGCTGAAATCATCTGCGACAGGCAGTGTGAGCACTGATGACATCACATACAAGCATTACTGATAAATTATGGCTCCATCATCAGTGGCGCAGTGACAGCTTCATAAACTCTGATTTAATCAGATGGGGGAAATTGAAGCATTATATGAGATAATGTACGGCTGAGTGGTGATATATCTGCAGAGCTGGCCACCCACGACTCCTATCAGAATTCATTACGTCCTCTCACTGGACACCGCACCAGTATTTAACACCTAAACCCAAACTTCATCCAAGAAACCGTGAAAGAAGCGGAAGACAAAGAGTGTGTGTGTGTGTGTGTGTGTGTGTGTGTGTGTGTGTGTGTGTGTGTGTGTGTGTGTGTGTGTGTGTGTATGCGCATTAATTAATTCAGGTTGAGACCAGTCTGTGCAAATTGGAGTGTGATGGAGACACTGGCCCCTGTGCTGCCGGGGTCAATGTCATCCCTTTGTTTTTGCAATCAATGAAGTTCTTCCACTATCTATTGAAAGTCAAAGTGGACGTATCTGCCGAGTGGCTGAGGGCTCTGTCAGATAGGAGAATCAAACCCATATTTCTTACAGTCATGTTGTGCCCGCACTCAGTCTCGTCTGTGCGCTCGCTCCTAATATTCAAAAGGATCTATTGAAATATGCATGAGGGCCATGATGGCAGCTCTAAAAATACTCTCAGATGGGGAATGCATCGACAGCCTTGTCATTGAGCTCTCCTTGAGATACAGCATCACACCTGATCCAGCGAGACTGATCTTTCTCCCTTACTTCCAGCACTCCCTCTGTCAGAAACACTCTGTCGTACATGAATACACACAAGCACACACTGCTCACACATGAATACACAGTGGCTCTGGTCCAAACACTTTGGCATTGCCTCACTGTCTGCTGGCCATGTAGGCAGCTGTCTTCTAAGGAACCTTATAAAATCACTTGAAAGTCTCTTCATGGGCAGTAACTCACACAAACACCTAAGCATGTAGACTAACACTTAAGAAGGACTTAAGTGCATCTTTCTATACCATTTTATAAGCACTTTTATTTTCTTTGAAATATGGCTGAAGTGTACAGTCGAATGTACTGACAAGCATTCATGGTAAATTAAAATATATTTTAATGTCAATTTAACTGAAACCTATATGTCATGTATTTAAATATATAATTACATATTTGTAATGACACTTAAACACTTAATATATATATTATATATACTTTAAATGTAATATCAAATAATACAGTTAAAATTATAATCAAGTACTTTTACATGTGCTTTAATGTTAGTCAACGCATCAAAATAAATGTGCTTCTTTAAAGCATGACAACAGATTAAAACATAATTATTTCAAATGTACTTCGACAATATTACAAAGTGCACTTTTCAAAAGTGTACTTAAATTAACACAGTAACACAGTTATGATAGTGTACTCTTTTTGCGTACACTTAAGTGGCACTTTATTTCATTAATATTGTATGCAAGTACTTTTTAAAAAATATGTACTTTTCAGATTTGAAATTGAAGTTCACATTCCATACAACTGAGCGCTCATCTTTTCACAAGGGATTGGATGGAAAAAAAACTGAGCCTTTTGCAATGCATTCAGAGATTGCATTATCTAAGATAATGTCACATTGTAATTATTGTATTTCTGAAATCAGTGCATGTAAATACCACCAAAATGTCATAATTAGCAGTGGGAAAATTCATTGAGCCCCGACATCAAAGAATCACAGAAGCTAATTGCTATTTAACACAATAATTTATAATTTACTTAGCATGCATCATGTACTGTTGATGAAGATTTGTAAAAATGCTTGACAAAAAAAAAATACAACTCATTCAGCCAGTTTATGAAGTGACAGATGAACACAAGCAAATTACATTTCCCATCATTGTCTATAGCTGTGGAAAAAAAAGATAAAATAGATAATGCATCAATTACAGTATACACTTAATGCACACCTTTTGCTTTTCATTTTATTTAATTAGTGCAATCTCCCTGTCTGTGCTGAGAAGTTAATAAGAGAAAAATAAATATTAATTGGCTTACTATTATTCCAACCAATATCACATCGCATGATTTTTCTAAATTACAAGAAAGAACTCCTAAGGAGGAATTTCCCAGAAATTCTGATTTAGATTTTGGCCAAAATTACGAATATTATAAGGCATCTTAGCTGGAACAGTCTTCAGGAGCAACTACTACTCTCTGAGGCACTCACTCTCATACAGACGTGCTCCAGTCCTCAGTCAGATGGACTCTGTTAAAGGAGAGCGGCGCTGCAAGCTCCCCTACAGTGCAGGGTGGGTTTCGGCTCCGGTAACACCTCTGTAATTGGGCTGATTTTTCCGGATCCGGTGTGAAATATGCCTGTGTGAGTTTAATAAGTTCCAGAGTGTGTCTGCATGCAGCTACTCCCCTGGTGCAGCTGAGAGTTCACCAACATTTATCACCGCCGTATCCAGCAACACTCAGCTTAAAGCAGACTAATGTCTTCCTGCTCCTGTGGCCCCTCAGTTGCCCGCACATCCAGGCCAACAAATAGGCCTCTAATAGTTATCTATGGAGCCCCAAATATGCCTCTAATAGTTATCTATGGACCCCCTCGCACCCAATGAAAAGTCACATT
The DNA here is from genome assembly GCF_001515605.1 of Sinocyclocheilus anshuiensis. Taxonomy (NCBI): domain Eukaryota; kingdom Metazoa; phylum Chordata; class Actinopteri; order Cypriniformes; family Cyprinidae; genus Sinocyclocheilus; species Sinocyclocheilus anshuiensis. The sequence goes on along the minus strand of NW_015554266.1, from coordinate 231,167 downwards.
CATTTGGTTGCTCTATCCAGTTCAGGGTAAGTGGATCAATTGAGGCAGACTACAAATTCAGCAGGTTTACACAAACTACCAGCTCTAAAGTTGAGCTTGAGTGATTATCCGGGATCTATTCGCTCTTGCTTTGCCTGACGTCACTCTGAACTCATTACAGCACACATACTGGAAAATACAACCTTGGCACATGACTATCCGTGCTAATGGGCCTCAGATTGATTTTTAATTAGTAACACTTTTAGATCAGGGCCAATCACATTGGCCTTTTCTTGCATAACTAATCTGCAGGAGAGTGGGTATTCATAGGATGTGAAGAGTGGCTAAAAGTTTAAGATTGAACTCATGTTCAAAAGACAATATGACCAGTTTCACCTTCAGGCCGAACCTGGACCTGATCCAGGGAGGAATGGAGAGAATTAATGCTCCTCCGGCCCAGATAACATGTACTCATTTAAAGGACGAGAGATCAGAGAGGTGCTTCTATATTGTTGTTACATGGTTCGTATATTACATGATGCTGGAAATGTCGGATTAACTGTAACATTCTTGAAAAAAAAATCAAGTAAAGAGTTGCAAAGAACTTTTTAGATGTGTTTGGTTGGGTAGTAGAGGCAGCAGTATTCACTCCCTCTCTACTTCAACTCAAACTAGAGTTAGTTCCTCTAGACAGGGGCATGTGTGAAATTTGAGAGGTGCAGTTTTTTTCTCAGGAGGCGCAGAGTCTCTTTGTGGAGATCAGGTTATCAATAAAGGAAGGAGACTCGGTAACACTCATTTATTACAGTAATGAAGTAACAAATCCAATTATTCTTACAGGACTCTCAGAGACACTTCACACTAAGCAATATGCTACTAGGATCACTCAGTAGTGTGCTACAAAAAACTGCCCAGTTTTGTCAGATTTAGCTGAAAACATGATACTTTGGACCAACTTAAAAATGACTCTAATTTGTTACAGCCACATGTAGTAGTTTTTCTCAAATTATATTTTTAGTTTGGTTCAAACCTTACATTTTGATTTAATAGTATTCAAAAATATTTCCCCAAAGTCAAAAACATTCATACAGAGTAAAAATAACTTATTATAAAGTCTATACCATACATAATTAATATATGTTCTTTAGACATAAGCCAAAATGTTATTTGATCTAGGCCAGTGTATTAGAATGTGTGTGTGTGTGTGTGTGTGTGTGTGTGTGTGTGTATAGATAGATAGATAGATAGATAGATAGATAGATAGATTAAAAAATACAGCTTCAAAAATCTTTAATGTTTGTTTTGATGTATTTTTAAAATTTAAACTTCAAATCTGGTTGCTGAACAAAGTATTTTTATATAGCATGCAAATTAGCAGTGAATGTGAACAGCAGCCTAACTGAAAGTTGATACCATATGTTTTCAAAATAGCTTTTAAAGTAACAAACTACTTTTTTTCCCAACAAGTAGCTCTGTAGATTGACCAAAACTGCATCATAATGTCAAGTTATTTGCTAACCCAATGTGAGCTGCGACAATAATCAGATGCACTCTAAACAACAGTCTATTCATTCTAGTGAATAATTAAATTATATGATTCAATTATAAATCCTTTTATTAGATCATTATGGTTATGCCTGTATATTTAGATATTGTGTCCTTCAATGTAGTTCCTTTACACTGGTAGTTTAGCTAACTACTCTTTTAATAGAGTAGCACTACGCTATAGTCTAAAAGTGGCTTCACCAAGCATTTCTTCTACTATCTGTGCACCTTTCATTATTGTATCATTGTGTGAGGAGGAATTACATTGTTGCTTATTGGATTTAAATATTTGGATGGTATTTATAAATATTTAACTATTCACTCTGTCTAAATTTCACTTTTAATTCAGCGTGTTATTTGCTGTTTCTTTGCAAATATGTTTGAAATTTACTAGCCATTTCTGATTGAAAATTATTTAGAAGTAAATCCCACAACAATTATTTTTCAGTGTACTACAAACAACAATTATTTTTACTCCTGTAGGTGAAGGATGTGGCAGAGTCAACTGATATATGTCATTTTCCTGTGTTTTTAGTGGTGTCCGAGCTTTCCAGGTGCATTGTGGAGGCAGGCGGAGAGTGGATGGATGCTTTTCATGTAAGCGGTATAGCATTTTAAATCATGAGTCCCAGCCTCTTTATAAACAAGATTCTTTTAAATAAATAATCAGACAAATGTCCATTTATTGTCACATCCAAAACAACAGTACAATCCCATACATCTATACATGTAATATATTCCACAAGGTTTTAAATAAACCCCTAACACTAAATATTATATTTCGGGAGGGAAAGCATGACTCACATTGAAAGAAGTGCCTGAACCATAACTACAGACCAGAATATATCAAAAATCCAGTTAGCAAAAGAATGAGGCATACATCATAAGAAATAGGTCAGATATCAGTTATAAGAACTGGCAGCACCCCTCGTCACACTCACACAGCCCATCAGAATCATGTGTGCTTGTGATTCAAGAATAGAAACAGAGTCTCAGATCCACTGTAAAGAGATAGAGGTCAGTTCAGTGCAGGACAGTACGAGGTCCCTCATGAGTGACTCTTGACAGAGCAGAAGAACACAGCTCAGATTAATCCCAGTGGGCGATAGGGTGCTGAGACCCTGTTTCAATGGGCTAATGATCGGGAGTAATAAATGTGCTCCCTGATTCCTCTTCAGTGTCTCCTCACAAAGGCCAGAGCGGTTTTAATTTAAAGGGAGTGGGAGGACGTAGGGACAGACAGAGCCAATAGAGATAGATTCTGAAGTGACACAATGAATGTACCGGGAGAGAGCGGAGCTATTCTATCCATCACATCTGAATACATTCAATTAACTCCCACTAAACGTACAGTAGCAGGTTTCTCCTCTTTGCACAGGTCTTCATTGCCTCCCTCCCTCGCTCCACTGCTCTCTTATTTCAATAAAAATGCAAATATGGACAGTCAGGAGAAGAGGAGAAATGATCAACGGCAAATAAACATTTTATAGCCTCACTTTCAGACTAATGCCCGCTGGGCAATTTTCTTCAGAAAACAGTGAAAGACATTAGCATATAATCTCCTGAGATTTTGAATGTGTAAATCTAATGACGTCTATGGGGCCGAACTTACACTGAATTAGACATTTGGAGAGTTGATAAGCTTGTTAATATTTTAAATTGAAAAATAAAGCATTTTATATAGATTCAAACTCTTCCTAAATATCGTAGACTGCTAAATTCTACCGAACAGCCCTTTACGAAAATTGCTGCGGTGTTTCAAAAGTATAGTGATGGATTCAGATGATAATGACGTTCTATTTATCAAAGAATTCTGGTAAAAAATGTATAACTGTTTCCACAAAATATTTAGCGGCACAATTGTGCCAAGTATTACTGTGTATTAAAATAAACAAGTAAATCGAGTTACTCATTTTAGGTAATGTATTCTGACTACTTTTTAAATTGATTTTATCTAATTTGTTTTAAACTGACCATTAAACGATATATTGATCTAAAAAAAGCAAAGAGTAGGAAAATATATTCCTTTTTTTTTTTCATAAAATGCATTCAAAATTACATTAAACCAGGGTCCCCAAAATATGCTTAATTTAAGAACTGCAGTGGGTTTGTGAGTTGATCAAAAGTTAATAATTAATTGAGAGGTGCTTTTTTTCGCCAAAATGCAGAAGCAAGGTTTCCAAATTTATTTACATGGCCATTCTAAGTATATTGTGAATATAGTCAAAGCTAAATGGTATGACACACAGCAGGATTTTTAGTAAGGAAAATTTGAAATAAAATAAAAAAAGAAGAATTAGGTAGAATCAATACATTATGGATGATTTACTGCCATTGTGTGAATAATATGTAATCATGTAATCCATAAAAAAGTCACTGTAATCTTCTTATGAGCATTATAAAATGTAATATATTCTAATTATTAGTACTTGATCTCTGGAATCTGATTATGTAATCATGATTACATGTAATCAGTTACTACCCAACATTGACAGTAACAGATGATAGTTTGCTTTTCATGAAATAGTAAAGTCTGGGACATTAGATATGCGGTGAAATCTCACCATGTGGTGGATCTCTATGCTGTAAAATCCCTAATGTTGGAACACCTGGGCTGAGGTCATGTGACTGTGTTGCCAGGGCAATGAGAACAATGAGAGTTCTCCTTTCCCATTTGTTATAATACATTGATTCTCACCCAAAGTGCAGCCAAGGTCCCCTGAGTGCCATTAGCGGGCTGTGAGCCATTGACCTTTGATGACTACTGGAAAACCATAGTCTTAAGCAGAGTAATCAAGGTAGAGTCATTGATTGATCCTGTTCCCCAAGTGGGCATCTGGCCAAGCGACTGCTGATTATTCAACTCATCAAATCTTTATTAGTACACAAAGCACAGTCACATTGCCAATCTTTAATTATTCAGCACAGAGTGTTTATTTGTTTTGTAACTATCACCATGTGGTGTGATCCTGGAAATAGTGCATTTTGCCTAACAGCAAAGACAGAGTTTCTTCCCAGCCACTCTGATGGCACAGCACAATTTCACAATCCATCTAGGTTCATCATCAATAATCCCATTGAGTTCAGCCAGAAATCGTGAGGTAATCATTGATGACCAGCTGACCTTTAAATACCACACTGCAACAACCACAATGACAATGTCATGCAGCAACATAAGGAAGATCAGGCCGTTCCTAACTGAGCAGGCTGCACAACTTCTCTCCTTGTCATTTCTAGACTGTATAACTGCAATGCTCTTATAGCTGGACTTCCAACGTGTGCAGTCAAACCTCTACAAATGATCCAGAAAGCAGCAGCACATCTGGTGTTCAATGAACCCAAGAGAGACGACATCACACCTCTCTATATCTCTCTGCATTGGCAACCAGTTGCTGCTCGTATCAAGTTCAAGACACTGATGCCTCTACAGTCTCTTGCAAGTCTACATCCCTTCCAGAAGCCTGTGGTCGGTGAGGGAGTGACCCTCATGGTACCATCCCAGAGAGGCACAAAACCACTTTCCAGAACATTCTGGTTCACTGTTTCTAGCTGGTGGAAAGATCTTCCTTACCCTATCCAGACAGCCAAATCCCAGTCAATATTCAGGAAACAGCTGAAAACTAATCTCTTCTGTGAGCACTTAATTACATCCTGCTGACTCTTTTGTTGAATTGGGCTGGTTTCATACCCACTTGATTCTATCATTTGAGCTCATCTTACATCATCACAAACATGAAGATAAAATGGGCATGTTACTTAACTTCCTGAACAAGTTCTGGCCCGAGTTTGAGTTGCTTTCACATTTACGCACCACAGTATCATTGCATCCAAACACAGACCACCTCCTATAGGTAGTCTTGGGTTCGGTACCATAGTGCACTCCTGGGCCCAGATGACAGCTTTCAAATGACCAATTTTTTGTAAACCATACTCTGTTTCAAATTAAATTGCCAGTGTGAAAGCCCTCTGAGTCCCAGAACCAGAATTTGCTTGCTTTTCACCTACTCTCCAGTCGGTGGCTCTTTGCTCTTCCTAAAAGAATTGTCGCCAATAGCTGTTCCACATATTTGCTGTATTATTTTAATAGCAGTTGTGAACCACACCACCTGAACCATACTCCAGGCCAAGGAGGTCTATAATAACTGGATAGAGCTATCCATTGGCATCCCTATTCATTGCATTAGCAGATGCTAGGCTGGCACAGGACGTCCAGAATTATGTGGCCTATATGGAGCCATCTATGCTCATGGGCACTCTAATCACCTGATCCAGGGATGCCATTAGAGTAATCATTCTAATGTCACAGAAAAATGACATACTGATATGATAACAATCCTGACTGGCTGGTGGACCAGTCTCAAGTTTTCACTAGCATTTATCATGAGCTGTGATGTGCAAGGCAGTTGAAATTTCTATATAAAGCCTTTCAAAAACCCAGAAACTGGTAAAGCATTTACCACAGGTCCTGCTTCTGGAGGGCCACTGTCCTGCAGAGTTTAGCTCCAACCCCAATCAAACACACATGAACCAAGGTAATCAAGGTCTTCAGGATTACTAGAAACTTCTAGGTTAGTATGTTAGGACAATCTAGAGCTAAGCTCTGCAGTACTTTGACCCTCCAGGGCCAGGATTGGACACCACTAATTTACTATAATATGATATTTGCAATTTATATGTTGATTTATTTGTTGTAAGTATACATGGCCGTCAAAAGATGCTTTTTGCCTCCACAGTGCTGTAGTTACATAATCTAGCAGCAGGGGTTTACTGGACCACTCCAAACCTCGAGGTTAAACCTTGGGGCAAACTTCTTTGCCTGAAAAGAATTTTTGAACTTAGTTATGTTCAGAAAATGCTTTCACACTGCCCAAATGTGTCAGTCTCGGATGAAAACATACTGAAGTCCATATCAAATGCTCTTGTGTGAAAGTGAGTCGATCTAAACAGGTTCTTTCAAAGCCTTCGCCGATTTCTTTGTGAGACAGTATATATGATTACTCCACAGCGCAGCTGTCTGCATCTGTGCACGAAATCAATCTGGCTGCCTGCCTTATTTGATGATGAAATAACCTCTTCCCCTTTACTTGATTGCATGTGGTTATTGGAAGTTGAAAATATAGCACAAGTAATTACAAACCTCATCCATAATACACTTAAACCACATCGCTGCTAGCCGAGAGCTGAGTCTATTGCGGAGCTTCCCGGATCTCTGAGCAGTGATGATGAGTGATTGTGTGTTTTAACCCTGTGAATTTCTTAGGGAACTGCGCTACGGCTGCTCTTATTGAAAGCAGAACGGGTAGACGAGTAATTAAAGTCCTGCAAACAGCAGCGAGGATGAGCCCCAGCCGCTCGACTGAGGCCACGGCATGAAAAATTGCCCCTCCACTATTTCAATTAATCAGATGTATTTGGCGTAATGCTGTTTGACGTTGGCAGGGCAAACGTCCTCCGGGAGGGTCTGTCCTCCGACTGGCCATGCTCCTTTATTTTCTCATCGGATTGTGCGCATGTGCATGACTGTGCCGATTACTGCTAATGACCACGTGTGTGTGACATGAAGCATATGTAAGCGCCAAAACTGACAATCTCTTTTGCTTTATCAATGCTCTCCCGTTCACCTGAGGTGGAGTTGATTATGAAGGCCACACAGCACAGCACCAGGACCTGATTAACCTTCTAGTGACTCTCCGGCATATGACAGTGGACACAAACACCCCCTCACCCCCCTTCCCGTTTCCCTGTGATAAATTAAACAATGGAGGAATCCAATGGCCCAGCAATTACCAAACACATTGGACACACTCACATTTTTCAGCTCTGACAGGGGCTTGTCTTGTGCGGTGGGTTTTCGCCTGATCTCCGGTGGCTTTTCGCTCTTCCTAACTTTGTTTTTTCTGATGTAGATTAGATCTGCCACCCCATTACAGATTCATTTTCCTAATTTTTCATGTCTGCACCGCGCCCCATCTGTGGCTGGCTGATAATTGTGAGGACCAGCCCTGGTGATTAGCATCAGCAGAATTAATTACAGCCGCCATTAAGGCTGCAGGTTGCACTCGGTGATCAAGAGAAATTAACTTCCTCCCAAGCCTCTAAATCATCTCACCTTTGGCCCCTTTGACAGAGGCACGCCCCACTCTCACCTCCTAAACACAACACGAAACGCACACAAACATACACACAGGACCTCACACTTGGCGCATCCATGGCTAGCACGTCAGCTAAATGTTACACACGCGAGCGCGCTCGCAACCAGAGCTCATTAGAGGTGTCCTCATGTGGATTAGCTCCAGTACAGTGCGTTCGGGGTGAGCCGAGCGAGGGTTTGAGTTTGGGCTCCTCTACAAGTTGGGAGCAGGGCCCTGCTGTCATGAACACAGAGGGCATGATGAACACAGAGGGAGATGATGATGGCTGTACTGATGAGCTAGCCACCAACAAACTTAGAATATTAATGATATAATACATCTAGGTTAAATGAAGTTACATCTATTGATTTCAATATTAATCAGAACTCGATTTTCACATTTACTGAAGGAAACATGAGTGGTGGTTATGGGTGCAAATGCTGTCACCACAGTGGTAGGGTGATGGTTGTCTGGACGCTGAGTGGTTCATAATGTGTTGCTATATATTTGCTAGGTGGGTTCTGGACATTTTAGATGTTAATGTTTAATAAATAGGATTAGAGGTTCATGCTTGTTTGCATGTTTGTTTTTAATATCAATAAGTTCTATTTATGGCAAATGTAAAAGCCCTTTCACACCAAACTTGAAATGAATAAGCCTCAGGCTAAAGGAAATGTAAATTCACATCTGTAAGTAGAGGGCGCAGCTCAAACAAACTGTTCAGCTGTGCTGCCATTCCGGATTGCATGAAGAACACTCTTCAGCAATAAAAATACAAAATAAATATAACATAGGTGTTATGTTTATCTAAAGTCATTTTTGCTTAATAGTATGGTTGATTTGGATCATCGAAGGTCAGCAGCAAAGACACTGGTTAATAAAATGGGATTAAATACATAAAGGATATTTGTGTTATTTAGCACAGTGGTCCTCAACATTTTTTACTTCAAGGCCCCTCTCCTCTCTGAATCAATACTGCAAGGCCCCCAAACCTTTTCTACCTTTTCACTGGTCTAGAAATACTGTAACCATCATGTTTACACAGTGCACGTAAGGCCTCTGCACTTACTCCTGATTTCCTGATGAGCTGTCAGTCAATAGCTGGGAAAACAAAGTAACTGGAGTTACTTATTTGAAAAAGTGAAAAGATATTTTCTGTCTGTAGTCTGATTACATAACTCAGGTTACTTGTAATGTGTTACCATCCCCCCCAACACATATTACTACATTAAGGGTTCATATTACTACTACTCTAATGTACTAATATGCACCCTTTAGGGATAAAGAAGGTACAAGGGTACTGCCCCAGTGACAAGCTGTTGTAGCCCTAAATGTACAAGGTTTGCCCTTTTTTTTTTTGAAAGTGTAGTTCCCCTACTGAAAAAAAAAACCTTCTTAACCAGCTAAAGTTGCTTTGCTGGTCATAGGCTACATCTACACTAATCCATATACAACTGAAAACACATCATATCTCTACATTTTGGCAGAGCTGGCCCAACATAAGCGAAATATGAGGTAGCATAGGGTTGCATAGCATGTCAGGGTTAGGTTTTACAGCACTGCGTAAAAGTTTGGTTGGATTTTCTCATTGATCTGAACAAAAGCAGCTGAATAAAAATGCAAGTTCACTCTCTGACAGCAGGTGGCGCTTTAGGAACAGCAGAAATCCACCCACTACCCAAAGCAGTGTTGCGCAAGCGTAACTCCTGACACCTGCTTGTTTGTTACGGAGGTCAAAATCAAACAGTATTTACATGTTTTCAAACAGCCATTCAGATTTTTTATTCACTTTGGTTTTTATCAGATATATTTAGAAAATCTGCTTAGGGCCCCCAAAATGCTAGGGCTGGCCCTGCATTTTGGTCTTCCATCCACATTGAGAGGGCATTCTTGCCCTGTGAAAACTGAGCTTTTTGAAGACGCTCTCCAAAGAGCATTTAATATATGTTATGTATGTTTGTACACTCTTCATGTTACATACAAAGATAAAAGACAGAAAATTGCAATTGCTGTCCTGCAACAAAACATGAGGGCAATTGCGTTTTAGACCGTATATGGAATGCTATGTGCGACCTGGACGCACCAGTAAGTGGTGAGATGTTTTGCTAATAAAGTGATTGTGCCAGAAGAATACATACTACATCCTTTTTTTAATGGGCAGAAAGTTTGTTCCTCATCAATTGTAATACCTACTCAGACGATATGGGATTTTGGACACAGCTATTGGCTTAATTTAAGGCTGGTTGTCGAGCAACAAATCATCTAGTGCATTAATGAAGAATTCAAATAATGTACAAACACAGTAAATCAGCTATTTTACAATGGCTTCATACGTGATTCATTCAAACAGAACTGAAATCGGAACGATCTACCTTAAAAAAATAAGTAAAATTATTAAGTTTTCATTACTTAATTAATTTTACTTTTATTTGCCTTTTAATCTGTTAAAAAAGAACAGTGGCATTCATTCAAAAGATAAATTAATGAAGCAACAGCAGTGAAAGACTACAGTGTGTGAGGGAGAGTGTGTATGTATCTGTGTGTGTCAGTGTGTATAAGAGAGTGATGTATTTGTAAGCGATGTTAATGGCACGGCCCTTGGGTCATGCTGAGAGCTCTATGGAGCTGGTGTGGAGTAAGATAAGCAAATTGCAGGCTGGATCACACTGACTTGTCAAGGTTAAGCAGAGAGACACAGCAGCAGGCTGCAGCTCTGATTACTGAATTACACACACAGACTCACTACCTCTCATTCTCTTGCTTTCTTCTCACACACTGACAGAGAATGGCTCGGCACAGCAATCCACAGGAGCCTAATTTTCACTGGTGGGTGTTATCATTAAAATGAATGTGATTTAGTTGTTCAGGATGTGACGGGGTGCTGAGCGCCTCTGAAATCTCTGCCAGTATATTGAGAGAGAAGTACAATAAAACACACATGTGTGATTAGTGTCAGCAAAGGACTTTATAAAGCTGCATCACACCATGATAACATTTCATAACACACACACACACACACACACACACACACACAGAGTAGAGAATTAAACCAGTGCCAGTATTACACTGCAAGAACAGGGTGGATGAAATAATAGAAATACATAATACTGGGGCAGTCAACAGACTAAAATAATTTAGAATTTGCTAAAAAAAAAAAAGGCCTCCTAATATGTGTAAAATATAATATTTTTCAAATTCTGGTACTTTTGGTTTAAATGCATTCACTTTGTCTTTGTACTGAACGAAAAATAAATAATATGCACACAACAGTCTGACATTCCTTTCCATTACTGGCGGTTCACACATACATTAATTCTCATATTTCAGCTCTGAATATAAATTCTTTCATACAATGACTGCAAATGACTTTACTTTTGGCAAAAGCCCCATTTGATTTATAAATAAATTTGCTGATGAGGATGACTTTCTCCGCTGTTTACTGATAATATACATTATATAATATATAATAATACTAATAAATAATAATAAAAACATAATAAAAAATAAACAGTATGCCATTCTTTGTCTTCTAAACAGGTGTCGTGTTTGTCAAACCAGTTCAGAATTGTCTGGCCATTTAAGTATAGTGAACTCGTTATTCAAGAAACCAGTCTGAGATTATTTGAGCTTTGTGACATGGTGTGTTGCCCTGCTGGAAGTAGCCAGCACTAGATGGGTATACTGTGGCCATAAAGGGATGGACATGGTCAGCAACAATACTCAGGTAGCCTGTGGTGTTTAAACAAGGCTCAATTGGTACTAAGGGGCTCAAAATGTGGCAAGGAAATATTCCCCACACCATTACAGGACCACCAGCCTTAACAGTTGAGACAAGGCAGGATGGATCCATGCTTTCATGTTGTTTACGTCACATTCTGACCCTACCATGCGAATGCTGCAACAGAAATCGAGGCTCATTAGACCAGGCAAACTTTTTCCAATCTTCTATTGTCCAATTTTGGTGAGTCTTTGGTGAGTTACCTGTTCTTAGCTGACATGAGTGGCACCTGGTGTGGTCTTCTGCTGCTGAAGCCCATCTGCTTCAAGGTTTGATGTGTTGTGCATTCAGAGATGCTCTTCTGTATAACGAGTGAGGTTTTTTTTAGTTACTGTTGTCTTTCTATCAGCTCAAACCAGTCTGGTCATTCTCCTCTGACCTCTGGCAGCAACAAGGACTTTTCACCCACAAAACTGCCACTCACTGGATATTTTCTCTTTTGGACCATTCTCTGTAAACCAAGAGATGGTTGAGCGTGAAAATCCCAGTAGATCCACAGTTTCTGAAATACTCAAACTAGCCCATCTGGCACCAACAACCAAGTAACTTACACCAATTCTCTTCCCCATTCTGATGCTTTGAACTTCTGCAAATCGTCTTGACCATATCGACATGCCTAGATGCATTGAGTTGCTGCAATGTGATTGATCGATTAGTTATTTGCGTTAACGAGCAGGTGAACAGGTGTACCTAATAAAGTGTATAGATTCGTGTCATATGTTGCGCTGTTTATTATTCCCCTTAAATCCCATCAAAGTTATTACAGATGCTGTGCATCAGTTTGACGGAATTATTAAAAAAGAACCATTTCAAAATAACTATTTGTTCATGGACTGGGCATTACTACTATAGAGGACATACATTAATCACATTTGTATTCATCCATTTAGCGTACACTTTTATCAAAAGCGACTTACAAAAGTGGTTTATTGAACAGCTAGATTAGAAAGCAACCTAGAAACTACTGTTTAATTTATTCAGCAGACCGTAAGGGGACATAATCGTCATGCAAGCACCTCATTCTGTAAAGCGGCCTCATATTCCACAGCTGTTCTGACCATGTGGTGCAATCATCAACCCAAACAGCTCTGATGAGACGGCTGCCAATAAAGTTATGGATTCTCAACCAGTTGTAACAGTTACCAGCAGAACTGTTGATGGAACCACTCATTATTGGTGATTGTATTTTTCCAGACAAAAATATTCCATATATTCCATATTCCAAACCCTGTAAAAAAGCAACCACATATTTTTCAGTTTACAGGACCTTTTGGTCACAGTACTACGAAATGTGAATTACTGGAAACTATATAAAAAATAATTTTAGACCAGCAGAATCCCCCCAGTGTTGTCCCAACTAGTCCAATTAGGTATCAAACTGAACAATACTGGGCTGCACGATTAATCGAAATTAAATCGCAAAGACGATAAATCGCGATTATGCAGAAGCTGCGATTGTCATGCGTATCGTACAGCGAACCACGGTTCTGTGATCAGCAGTAAATCTCCATCCAAAGGCCAGAGGGCGCTCTCGCGCGAAAAACTTCAAATACGCCCCGCAGAAGAAATTCAGGAAATCCTGAATAAACAGAAGATTTAACTGCTTTCATTGATTCAACGTAACTAATAAACACACGACTACGACAATTTATGAGTTTGTCTTATTATAATTTTTATTAAAATAAAGTATATAATAATGCAATGCTAATCGACATAGCCTTTATATCACTGCTTATCACAGTAAATCAGCTATTTTACAATGGCTTCATACGTGATTCATTCAAACAGAACTGAAATCGGAACGATCTACCTTAAAAAAATAAGTAAAATTATTAAGTTTTCATTACTTAATTAATTTTACTTTTATTTGCCTTTTAATCTGTTAAAAAAGAACAGTGGCATTCATTCAAAAGATAAATTAATGAAGCAACAGCAGTGAAAGACTACAGTGTGTGAGGGAGAGTGTGTATGTATCTGTGTGTGTCAGTGTGTATAAGAGAGTGATGTATTTGTAAGCGATGTTAATGGCACGGCCCTTGGGTCATGCTGAGAGCTCTATGGAGCTGGTGTGGAGTAAGATAAGCAAATTGCAGGCTGGATCACACTGACTTGTCAAGGTTAAGCAGAGAGACACAGCAGCAGGCTGCAGCTCTGATTACTGAATTACACACACAGACTCACTACCTCTCATTCTCTTGCTTTCTTCTCACACACTGACAGAGAATGGCTCGGCACAGCAATCCACAGGAGCCTAATTTTCACTGGTGGGTGTTATCATTAAAATGAATGTGATTTAGTTGTTCAGGATGTGACGGGGTGCTGAGCGCCTCTGAAATCTCTGCCAGTATATTGAGAGAGAAGTACAATAAAACACACATGTGTGATTAGTGTCAGCAAAGGACTTTATAAAGCTGCATCACACCATGATAACATTTCATAACACACACACACACACACACACACACACACACAGAGTAGAGAATTAAACCAGTGCCAGTATTACACTGCAAGAACAGGGTGGATGAAATAATAGAAATACATAATACTGGGGCAGTCAACAGACTAAAATAATTTAGAATTTGCTAAAAAAAAAAAAGGCCTCCTAATATGTGTAAAATATAATATTTTTCAAATTCTGGTACTTTTGGTTTAAATGCATTCACTTTGTCTTTGTACTGAACGAAAAATAAATAATATGCACACAACAGTCTGACATTCCTTTCCATTACTGGCGGTTCACACATACATTAATTCTCATATTTCAGCTCTGAATATAAATTCTTTCATACAATGACTGCAAATGACTTTACTTTTGGCAAAAGCCCCATTTGATTTATAAATAAATTTGCTGATGAGGATGACTTTCTCCGCTGTTTACTGATAATATACATTATATAATATATAATAATACTAATAAATAATAATAAAAACATAATAAAAAATAAACAGTATGCCATTCTTTGTCTTCTAAACAGGTGTCGTGTTTGTCAAACCAGTTCAGAATTGTCTGGCCATTTAAGTATAGTGAACTCGCTATTCAAGAAACCAGTCTGAGATTATTTGAGCTTTGTGACATGGTGTGTTGCCCTGCTGGAAGTAGCCAGCACTAGATGGGTATACTGTGGCCATAAAGGGATGGACATGGTCAGCAACAATACTCAGGTAGCCTGTGGTGTTTAAACAAGGCTCAATTGGTACTAAGGGGCTCAAAATGTGGCAAGGAAATATTCCCCACACCATTACAGGACCACCAGCCTTAACAGTTGAGACAAGGCAGGATGGATCCATGCTTTCATGTTGTTTACGTCACATTCTGACCCTACCATGCGAATGCTGCAACAGAAATCGAGGCTCATTAGACCAGGCAAACTTTTTCCAATCTTCTATTGTCCAATTTTGGTGAGTCTTTGGTGAGTTACCTGTTCTTAGCTGACATGAGTGGCACCTGGTGTGGTCTTCTGCTGCTGAAGCCCATCTGCTTCAAGGTTTGATGTGTTGTGCATTCAGAGATGCTCTTCTGTATAACGAGTGAGGTTTTTTTTAGTTACTGTTGTCTTTCTATCAGCTCAAACCAGTCTGGTCATTCTCCTCTGACCTCTGGCAGCAACAAGGACTTTTCACCCACAAAACTGCCACTCACTGGATATTTTCTCTTTTGGACCATTCTCTGTAAACCAAGAGATGGTTGAGCGTGAAAATCCCAGTAGATCCACAGTTTCTGAAATACTCAAACTAGCCCATCTGGCACCAACAACCAAGTAACTTACACCAATTCTCTTCCCCATTCTGATGCTTTGAACTTCTGCAAATCGTCTTGACCATATCGACATGCCTAGATGCATTGAGTTGCTGCAATGTGATTGATCGATTAGTTATTTGCGTTAACGAGCAGGTGAACAGGTGTACCTAATAAAGTGTATAGATTCGTGTCATATGTTGCGCTGTTTATTATTCCCCTTAAATCCCATCAAAGTTATTACAGATGCTGTGCATCAGTTTGACGGAATTATTAAAAAAGAACCATTTCAAAATAACTATTTGTTCATGGACTGGGCATTACTACTATAGAGGACATACATTAATCACATTTGTATTCATCCATTTAGCGTACACTTTTATCAAAAGCGACTTACAAAAGTGGTTTATTGAACAGCTAGATTAGAAAGCAACCTAGAAACTACTGTTTAATTTATTCAGCAGACCGTAAGGGGACATAATCGTCATGCAAGCACCTCATTCTGTAAAGCGGCCTCATATTCCACAGCTGTTCTGACCATGTGGTGCAATCATCAACCCAAACAGCTCTGATGAGACGGCTGCCAATAAAGTTATGGATTCTCAACCAGTTGTAACAGTTACCAGCAGAACTGTTGATGGAACCACTCATTATTGGTGATTGTATTTTTCCAGACAAAAATATTCCATATATTCCATATTCCAAACCCTGTAAAAAAGCAACCACATATTTTTCAGTTTACAGGACCTTTTGGTCACAGTACTACGAAATGTGAATTACTGGAAACTATATAAAAAATAATTTTAGACCAGCAGAATCCCCCCAGTGTTGTCCCAACTAGTCCAATTAGGTATCAAACTGAACAATACTGGGCTGCACGATTAATCGAAATTAAATCGCAAAGACGATAAATCGCGATTATGCAGAAGCTGCGATTGTCATGCGTATCGTACAGCGAACCACGGTTCTGTGATCAGCAGTAAATCTCCATCCAAAGGCCAGAGGGCGCTCTCGCGCGAAAAACTTCAAATACGCCCCGCAGAAGAAATTCAGGAAATCCTGAATAAACAGAAGATTTAACTGCTTTCATTGATTCAACGTAACTAATAAACACACGACTACGACAATTTATGAGTTTGTCTTATTATAATTTTTATTAAAATAAAGTATATAATAATGCAATGCTAATCGACATAGCCTTTATATCACTGCTTATAATACTATAAAATATGTTGCGTGCCTTATTCTGTGTAAGAAGCCACATCATCTCACAGAAGGATTTACTTCAAACACTCGACTGACGTAATGAAGTGAGTTTGGAGTAAAAACATGTTATTAAATGTGGTATTTTCACGTGCTTTCAGATGGAACAGCATTTACTACACAGAGCCGTAGTTCACTGACAAGCTACGCAAACAGCTTTCATAATCGCAGAACGATTTCTTCAATTTCTTTATCGCGCGATTAAATCGTCTGCGATTATGAACGTGATTTTGCGTAGCTTGTCAGTGAACCACGGCTCTGTGTAGTAAATGCTGCTCCATCTGAACGCACGTGATGGAGATTTACTACTGAGTAAAGAACCGGCTTTACTGACAAGATGCGCATGACAATCGCATTCGATTAATCGTGCAGCCCTAGTTTGTAGTATTGAGTTCCCAGCATACACTGCAGCATGAATATAGTACGGGGTTACTATTAAAGGATTGGCTGACTTTTTGTTGTTTTGTCATTATTGCTAATTATTTGTGCTGTGATGTTAAGAGGTTCTCTTTTACAGTTGTTAATTCAGATTCTTCTTCAGGCTTGTGTCGTGTGTCAAGTGTTGAGGTCAGACGTCTGCGGGTAAAAACATGAACACACTAGAGAGCTGCTTCATAGTAGAGACTGAAGTTGTAATTCTAATTGAAAGCAACATTTACACAGTTTTTAATAATGTATATAGCTAATTGCTTTAAGGAAATCTGTTTTATAAAGGGTTATATATATTGCAGAACTTGTGCAAGCATATTCACATGCAACAGCATAGGTGAGAAAATGATAAGATGTTAGGTGTATTATTCTTTCAAGCAGACGTAAAGCAAATGAAAGGTTTTCTCTCGAAGTGAGAAAAAATGCAAAGGATGCTATATGTGCACGCATCCTTCCTTACTCTGTTTTTGTCTCTCTCTCTGCCCTCTCGCACCCTCCCTCACTCTCCCTTGTGTTATCAGTCTCCTCTCCAGCAGCACAGCTGTGTGCTGATTTAAAAGGTTAACAGACTAGTCAGCAATTACACTGCACTGTGCAGTAAAACACAATTACATTACAGCTGAGGACAAATGCCAGGCACTCCGTTCAGAAGAGAGAGTGAGAAAAGACGCAGACAGTCTACAGTGCCACTAAACCACAATACTCTTTTGTGTTTCTGCCAACACTCAACTGTTTGCAAACAGATGTGAGTGTGTGTCATTGAGGGAGTGAGAGTGTATCTACAATCTAAAATGATTTGATTTAGTAAGCTTTGTCACAGATTCAGCTTTATAAATCAGTGGAACTGAAAAACTGAGGGACATCATAAACCAACCTAAGGTAGTTAGCTGGTCACCTAGTGGGACCAACCCCTGAAAAATAAATAAATATATAAAAATAAGTGTGCTTAATTCTGTTAAGTGTGCACTTGTGTACTTCTAGGCATATCATTTTATTTAAAAATATATATTTTTTAAAAATGCAATTGTAAATAATATAATATTAATGAAAAGTACATACATACTGGTAAAAAAATGTATAGCCTGAATGCACTGTAAGTCGCTTTGGATAAAAGCATCTGCTAAATGCATAAATGTAAATGTAAATGAAAAAGGCTGCTTGTACATAAAAACAGTTCACTTTCATGACCGTGTCTTAACAGGTACACTTTTTAAAAAGTGCTCTTTTTAATAATGTTCTTTTTAATAATTAAAAGTTTTAATTTAAATTGCATTTTAAATCAGCGTATTAATATAATAATAATCATCTTTTGTCATGCTTTAAAGAAATACACTTATTTTAGTTTGACATTCTAAAGCACAAGTGCTTAATTATGCAACTTCAATAAAAATGACATTAAAGTATATTTTAGTTTTCCGTGAATGCATGTCAGTATATTCAGAAGTCAAAATATAAAAAATATATATATATAATTAATTATAAAATTTCATATAAAGATGTACTTCAGCCCTACTTAAGTGGTACAAAATTACTCAAATTCAGCTAATTGCATTTCATATAAATTTTAACTATAATACATTTACATTTAATGGTAATTAATGGTTATGTTTATCATGTAATTCATTTTCCAAAAACATTACATTTAGTTTGCACTTAAGCATATTCTTTTAAAGTGTTTTAATAATATTGCATTATTTAAGTAAGAAGTAATCTTTTTAAAAGTGTACAAGGAAGCTGGTTTGGCTGGTCTGTTTAAAATGTTTGGTGCACTTGAAAGCAAATCAAAGAAAACTACCTTAAGACTGGTTTATTTCTAAGTGTGTTCTGATTGGGTTGCAGATTCAATATTTTATTATAGCCTATTGTTTGCTGACACTTGAAGTCTAGTAAAAACAAAAATCTAGATCCTGAAGCAAAACCAGTTGAGAACCACTAATCTAAAGCTCACCATGCACACAGCATTCACCTCTAACCGCTAACACTCAACAAATCACAACTCAGACAAGCTGCTTCAGAGCTGCAGAGTCTTGCGTGCGTGTTCAGCGTTGCGTTCAAGCGTATGTAATTTACCAGACCAGTGGGCACCAGGATGGAACATGCACGGCACGGTGGTCTGGAGTGTGTCTGCCGAAGGTCTGTGTGGTTTCAAAGATCGTTCATGAAAGAGGAGAGAGGCTGTTCATTAGGGAATCCTTCCTGTGTGAGAGCTGCGGTCTCAGCGGCTGATTTATGATTCGCCGTGGCTCTGTTCATGCTACGCTAACAATGCTCATTAAAAAGAGGATGTCATCATTCTGCGACACTGTAGGAGTCATACGTGTCACATGCATCCTCAATACAGCAAACTGCTGACCAATACCGTCCACAGCATCCTGTAAATCTGTCATCACGGCCACGGAAACACCCCCCCACACACACACACCCACACGCGGAAACACACTCACACACACACACACACACACACAGAGAGAGAGAGAGAGACTATTAGAGTGTAGAGCTAGAGGATCAGAGGTTAATGTGGAGCTGTTTGCTGGTGTTTAGTTTAGTATTAGAGGATTTTATGTGTTCACAGCTATTTGTGTGTGTGTCTGAAATAATGTTTTTGGTACTTTAACTGTGTGTGTGGAAAGGATGTAATCAAAAACTCAAGATTTAGAGGAACAACTGCAAAAATTAAAGGGATAGGCCTAATATAGAAATGAAAATGCTGTCATCATTTACTGCCCTCATATCTTTCCAAACCTTTATGCCTTTTTTTTCACAAAGCAATAGAAATACTCTATAAGTATTCTATAATACTCTATACTCTATAAATAAGTTTTTAAAAGCATACTTTTAAAAAGAGTACTTATTTTGGAAATTATATACTTTAAAATAATACCTAGTATTTAAGTGTGAAGTCGATGTAATGTCAAATGCAAAATTAATTGTACTGTATTATTGTATTAGGCTATAATTTAAAATTATGTTAGTTGCAATTAGTTTATCTCTAGAGTGATTTTTGACCCCCTAAATAGGACCTTTAAATATGTAATTTCATAATTACTTCTGTTGTCTTTGAAGTACGGTTAAAGTGTTTATAGTAAACTGAAATATGCTTGTATATAATAAACTTGTATATCATGTTCTATATATATATATATATATATATATATATATATATATAATTACACATAATAATGAAGTTGCGATTTAGTACATTTAAAATATTCCAGCTTATGTAAGTATAATATCGACAGTTTATAATTAAAATTATAATCAAGTATTTTTACGTGTTTTAGTATGTTAGTCAGCACATCAAAATAAGTGTAATTCTTTAATTCATAACAAAAGATTATTAAAGAATAAGGATTTAAAAGTGAGTAAAACTTTTAATTATGACAAGATGCACGTTTTAAAAGTGTACTTAAGTGTGTTAAGAAACCTCATGAAAGTGAACGCTTCACTTAAGTGGCATTTTAGTTCATTAATGTTATTTATTATGTACTTTTAAGACCTGAAGTACAAGCAAGTGCACATACAATACAACTAAGTGTACATTTGTTCACAAAAAACAAAAAAACATATTAATTGACCACTGTGTTAAATATTGTCTGTAGTGGTTACAGCTCTGATGTGTGTGTTTAATTTGGGGGACAAAATTGCAACCGTGTCTTATAGCAATAGTGTTATAAGAAAACAAGTAGGGTTAGAGTTTGGGTTAGTCTGTGGTCATTAAAATGAGTGTTATTTGAAAAGACTAGAAGTCTATGTCCTCATTTAGATTGCATAAATGATCATGTGTGAGTGTTTGGCTTTCTCTCTTGTTCATGGTTGGAGGTTTGGGTTCTGGGCTCTGAGCAGACCTGCTGCTGTACACTCAACAGATAAGCAGCACAGGACAGATAAGATAAGAGAGCACTGCCAACCAACCCACTCACACACACACACACTGAAGTACCAGACCCGACAGACAGGTCCTTTCTGCCTCTTCAAGAACTGGTCTAATCCTCCAAACAGGTTCATCATCTGGGTGAAATCAGCTGCACAAACCAAGGCCAAAACCACATATTTAGGATTGGGGGAAAATTTAATAAGAATTGTTAATTGAAAAACATTTTCTGCTAGGACGTTTTCTGTTAAGTTTACAGACATCTCCTTAAACCCTAAAACACAATGCAACACGTAATTCATGGGCAAAACCTGTTAAAAATCAATTTGGAAAATTCCTTCATTTTAACACTGAGCCCTATTTTTATGGATCTTTCCATAAAAATGAGGACACACATTAACATTTTCAGATGATATTTTGGCCAGCTTCCTGTCATTCTAACACAGTATGACTGTATTTTTTTCGACAAAATCCAAAACATGTCTTACCAAGCTGCTTTTATGCAAAAAGGTGAAAAGTGACACATTCAAACTGCTGCAATCATGTTGCAATCGGTACCAAAGAAAAGAGAGAAAACCACATGGACGTGTCAAATGAACTACTTTTATGGCACTTGTTCAGAGGTCACTGTACGTGTTTATAAATTGTATGGAAACAAAAGTCATGCAGAGTGATTAAATGAAGGTGAGTAAATGATGACAATTTCATTATTGGATGAACTATTCAAAACTGCTTGCACCAGAACTCCTGAATTGTACACCATAGAGAGAATATTACACTGCAAACCACAGACTAACTGAAGCCATAAATTATTATGTTCTACACAACAAGGTCTAAACAAAAGTAAAACAGAATAAATAACCAGGGACACCCTTTTTGCATACCAATGACAAGCTTTGGCTTTATAGTCATTGTTTTTTTTTTCTTTTCAACCTGCACTTCTTCTTCTTCTTCTTCTTCTTTCTCTGTAGTTGCTTGGGAATCCAGAGAAAGAAAGAAAAACAGAAAGAAAGAGAAAAGTTGAGCGAGCCCCAGCCGCATGTGTTGTGTGCTGGATGAGAATTAGGGGAGGGATCAATTCAGATGCTAATGAGAGCGTCTCTAATTTATTAGCTGCTGAGGAATGCGTGTTACATTAATTTCAACTGTAAACAATTATTTCACCTGAAGATTTATGAGTATGTGGGGCGGCGGCGATGCACGCACAAAGCAGCTTTTCATAACGCCTTCAAAGCGTGTTGCTTTTAGATAAGATTAGCTTCCCATTTTCAATAAGCCTCAAAGGTTTTTGAGAGTAATATTGGAGTCCATCTATTACTGTCAGACACTCGGACTCTACGAGTCTGTTCAAACCGATGTGCATTTCCTCGTGTCTACTATTGCAGGCGAACCTCTGAGGTACAATAAGACTTTCATGAATGAAAAATGTATTCTTAATTTCATGTGCAATGGTAAGCTTCTTAAACGATAGAGATGCATTCTCTTCATAGGCCTTCGGTAAGCGCCGGCCACCCGTGTTATGTGGAGCCGGTGTGAACACGCTGCCCTCTATTGAATAACACAGGAACTGCACGTCCACAAAACACAAGGGAACACGCCATTTTGATCGGTATCACCTTTCAGGGTTGTCTAATGAAGGATTATAATTACGACTTGATCGTTTTCATATTATCGCATTGAATTGTCATCTTTAAACCTCGTGTGACATGGTTATGAATCTCTCTATCCATCTTTTATAGGCTTACAATGAATGAAGACGCGGGGTAAGTTGACACCAGTGTCAAGTCAAGTTAATATTTCTTCTTGTAGGTTTACGGTAATTTTAGTCAATTTCTGGATAGGCACATATATTAAAATTTTACATTTAAACCCTATTTGGAAATGAAAAAAATGGAATGTCAGTGGTTTTCACACTGAGTAGAATACCTGTTTGACAATTTTATTTTTGTTTTTTTAAATCTAATCTGTATTTAAAATGTAGGTCTATTATAGACTATTCAAGGGTTTTTCAGCTAAATGTAAACATTACAACAATTATAAAAGCAAAAAAAAATGATAATTTAAGATTGAATTCAATGCTAATACTAAACTAGTTTAAAGCCAACATAAGCATTTGCGCAATTGGACTTTTGACTCAATACTTGTGTCCGCTGCTCTGTGTGATTTAACTAGTCTTACATAGTCTTGCACATTTGCTGCGTAGCAGTGGTTAGATAGATGATCTACTGTAACTGAATGTGATGCAAATGACTAATGAAGTTTGTTTGGGTGAAACATGATGACTCAGTAAGTGTCAGTGGGATGGTGTTAAACGGCTGTTTGCTGTTAGCTTGTGTAATGTGGAGATTTTAGGCATCTGAGAGGAGGCAGGTGTTTGTGCTTTATAAAGAAGCTTTGCTGAAGAGGCTGTTTGCTCCGCTTGACACGGTGGGTCCACAGAACCATTTCCTAAACCAAGCAGTCTCCTTCCCTTTACTGCCCTCATCAGTCCTGCACAAGCACGAGGCTGCAGCCTCCCCTGCCAACGCTAAAAGATGAATGTCTGTTATTGTTTGTGTGATGACAGAGTGTTTCAGTCAGGTCCTGTGCAGGGCTAGAGCGCTGAGTCAGTTCCTCTTCCATCGATCCATCACATGGCCTGCAGCCGGCAGGTGTAGTTGCGTTCTCCCTGGGGATGCAGGAAACACCTGCCCTGCCCAGCTCTCCTCGCCACGACACATCACTAGAACACTACACTCCTGGTTCAACGGCACAGCGGCCGCAAACTGTCAGGACAGCACTTTCCTGCTCGTTTGTTGTGCTTGTACAGGTATTAAGGGAGTGAAGCGGGATCAGGTAATTTCAGAGTTGCGCGGCCCTCACCTGGGGACCCTCAGTCTGGCTTTACCATGCAGCTTTTATAGGGGTCCTCTCTATTATGCAGTACCTTTTGAACTCTGTAGTGTTTAAAAAAATGCATATGCTGCTGCAAGGAAGTATATCAATATAGTATTTTAATTTTAGCAAATGTTCCTATTATCTAATACTGTAATTCGCACCAAAATGATCTAATTTCCTGGAGGATGTTGTCACAGAGTGCTGATGTATTTTTGTACGTCAAAACCTGGAAACAAATGAACATTTTAGCATTTCTAGTTCCATCATCCTGAAGTCAAAAGGTTTATTTGAATGGGTTTTTGGTTAAATGTCTGAAATAAGGTCTGTGGTTAGCACAAGCACAATATATTTTCACATTATATTCTACAACATAAAAAACACATCAGCAATACCCCCTTGTGATTTTATTTTTTTTTTAAAGCTTTCAGTTTCACCTGCTAACAAGTGGCTAAATGAGACTACAGAAGTTGTTGAGGACATTAAACATCATCACACCAAACAGGTAAACTCATCTACTCGCTAGTTTACTACTTTCACAGCCTCGTTGCGGTTATAATCGCACTTGCAAACACTTTTAACTCAAACTTTCAGGCAAAATGTTTTAAAATAAAGACTGAAAGAGTTGACGGAAATTTAATGG
Organism: Sinocyclocheilus anshuiensis; assembly: GCF_001515605.1. Lineage (NCBI taxonomy): Eukaryota > Metazoa > Chordata > Actinopteri > Cypriniformes > Cyprinidae > Sinocyclocheilus > Sinocyclocheilus anshuiensis. Next base: position 206,918 of record NW_015554266.1, on the reverse strand, counting down.
TGGTGATGTTGAAGTCGTGGTGTAGTTCGTTTATAGTAGACTTGGGGTACTTGGATTTAGGACTTTGACTGCAATTATGAATGAACTCAGGTGGACTTGTACTCGAACTTGACACAGACTCTGACATTTTTGGACAGTCCATGTCATGTAATATGAAAGATTAAAAACATTCACAAATATTCATAAAATTAAGATAAAAAAGACATTAATAAATGTCTCCCACTCAAACACAATTGGTTAAGGACTCAGATTTGACAAGGTGGATTCGGACCCAACACTAGTTTATAGCCTATATTTAACCTTTTACTCCCGATGATTGTATTTAGGCTTCAAAATTCATACAAGCTGTGTACATTTTTTAAAGATTATCATGATGAACAAAATGCATAAGAATCTTGTTGGTCACAAAGCTTATTTTACACATAATCCAAAAGCCAATGGAAGAATCTTGTCAGCTTTTTGTCGAGGAAACCAGGGTGATGCGAACCTCTGGTTTTGCCTACAAAAATACATAAACGCTGCAGCACACATTTAAGGAACTGGCTTTTTTTAAAGGAATTTCACAAAATACTAAAGAGATACTGGCGAACGGGGGAAAAATGAAAATTGAGAAGCGAGGTTGTAAAGAAACACTTAATATGGAGATTATGGGTCGTGTTTTATGCAAATGATTAACTGCAAGCACCTAGTTTCCCATTTACATTCATCCAATTTTTTATTAATATTAGAATAGAGTTAGGAACAAATTCATGTTTACACGGCTGTTTATTGGTGAAAAGTCTTACTGTCCACATAAACACAAATTATTAGGGATTGTTAGGGCAATTATTAAGGAATGAGACTCTTTAATGTCATAAACATATTTATTTTTTAAATCCATTCAGAGAGGTGAAAAATAAAAAAAATTAATATTTATTCATAAATGAGTAGTTTTCATTTTAGAAGCTATAGTGGGCCAGGAGACATGGCAAAAATGAAAAACATTCAAACCAAAGCAATAAAATGACATAAAACCCTCCATATTTGCTTGATTTGGATAAAGAAAACAATTATTTAAAGATAGAGTGTTTAATATTTTATCCAATATATTAACACATACGATGGGGACATAAAAAGTGTTTTGCATAAAAGGAATGATCTATAACACCCTGGAGATTAACACACACAGCTCTGCTCACTTATCACAGTCAGAGATGATTTTACTTGACAATGACTTCCTAAATGAATAGCCAAGCAAAGTAATTACATCTGAGAGCAGGGATGCAGGAAGCACGATAGAAGGGTGTGTGTGCGGACTGGGGGCGAGGAAACACGATTGAGGCTCCCTGCAGTCTACAGAGCTTTATTACAGCGCAGTATTGATGTCCCCTTCACAAACATCAATAGTGCCGCTCCATCTCAACTCGCCGTTATCTTCAGCAACAAACTGTGTGGTCTGCCTTTAAAAAGGACAGCCCTCTAGCTATGACTAAATTATAATTTTTAGACATTTCTGTTTGTGCAACATTTTCTTTTACAGTTATTAATCATGTCTCCGTCAGTCTGCGAGAGGCCTGTAGCATTTATTAGTCCCAGAGCTTTGCTGTTGAGCGTCTCGGTGTTCACAGCCCGTGGAGCGAGCTCATTATCTGCCACAATCACTGAGAAGGCTTCAAGGCATCAATGCACTCCAAAACCACAATAGAGTATATTAAAATCTACTTGGTTTATATTCAAAATAGTGTCAGTCCCCTTGACATTGAAACTAAGGCTATTGTTACAAAGAAAGCTCTGTAAAGATGAGGAAGGGTCTTGAGATCTGAAACCCCCCCCCCCAAGGAGCGGCTTCCAGATGCTCCCAACATAGTACAATCCAGGAGGGTGGTGAAGAGGAGGGCCAGGTCCATGTGGAAGTGAAGGGACAGGTTGGAGCCGGCAGAGCAGGAAACCAGGTTGGAGCCGGCAGAGCAGGAAAGCAGGGCAGAGCCGGCAGGGCAGGAAACCAGGTTGGAGCCGGCAGAGCAGGAAGCCAGGCTGGAGCCGGCAGAGCAGGAAACCAGGGCGGAGCCGGCAGAGCAGGAAACCAGGGCGGAGCCGGCAGAGCAGGTAACCAGGGCGGAACCGGTAGAGCAGGGCGCCAGGGCGGAGCCGGTAGAGCAGGGCAGGGGTCCTCTCTATTATGCAGTACCTTTTGAACTCTGTAGTGTTTAAAAAAATGCATATGCTGCTGCAAGGAAGTATATCAATATAGTATTTTAATTTTAGCAAATGTTCCTATTATCTAATACTGTAATTCGCACCAAAATGATCTAATTTCCTGGAGGATGTTGTCACAGAGTGCTGATGTATTTTTGTACGTCAAAACCTGGAAACAAATGAACATTTTAGCATTTCTAGTTCCATCATCCTGAAGTCAAAAGGTTTATTTGAATGGGTTTTTGGTTAAATGTCTGAAATAAGGTCTGTGGTTAGCACAAGCACAATATATTTTCACATTATATTCTACAACATAAAAAACACATCAGCAATACCCCCTTGTGATTTTATTTTTTTTTTAAAGCTTTCAGTTTCACCTGCTAACAAGTGGCTAAATGAGACTACAGAAGTTGTTGAGGACATTAAACATCATCACACCAAACAGGTAAACTCATCTACTCGCTAGTTTACTACTTTCACAGCCTCGTTGCGGTTATAATCGCACTTGCAAACACTTTTAACTCAAACTTTCAGGCAAAATGTTTTAAAATAAAGACTGAAAGAGTTGACGGAAATTTAATGGTGGTGATGTTGAAGTCGTGGTGTAGTTCGTTTATAGTAGACTTGGGGTACTTGGATTTAGGACTTTGACTGCAATTATGAATGAACTCAGGTGGACTTGTACTCGAACTTGACACAGACTCTGACATTTTTGGACAGTCCATGTCATGTAATATGAAAGATTAAAAAAATTCACAAATATTCATAAAATTAAGATAAAAAAGACATTAAGAAATGTCTCCCACTCAAACACAATTGGTTAAGGACTCAGATTTGACAAGGTGGATTCGGACCCAACACTAGTTTATAGCCTATATTTAACCTTTTACTCCCGATGATTGTATTTAGGCTTCAAAATTCATACAAGCTGTGTACATTTTTTAAAGATTATCATGATGAACAAAATGCATAAGAATCTTGTTGGTCACAAAGCTTATTTTACACATAATCCAAAAGCCAATGGAAGAATCTTGTCAGCTTTTTGTCGAGGAAACCAGGGTGATGCGAACCTCTGGTTTTGCCTACAAAAATACATAAACGCTGCAGCACACATTTAAGGAACTGGCTTTTTTTAAAGGAATTTCACAAAATACTAAAGAGATACTGGCGAACGGGGGAAAAATGAAAATTGAGAAGCGAGGTTGTAAAGAAACACTTAATATGGAGATTATGGGTCGTGTTTTATGCAAATGATTAACTGCAAGCACCTAGTTTCCCATTTACATTCATCCAATTTTTTATTAATATTAGAATAGAGTTAGGAACAAATTCATGTTTACACGGCTGTTTATTGGTGAAAAGTCTTACTGTCCACATAAACACAAATTATTAGGGATTGTTAGGGCAATTATTAAGGAATGAGACTCTTTAATGTCATAAACATATTTATTTTTGAAATCCATTCAGAGAGGTGAAAAAAAAAAAAATTAATATTTATTCATAAATGAGTAGTTTTCATTTTAGAAGCTATAGTGGGCCAGGAGACATGGCAAAAATGAAAAACATTCAAACCAAAGCAATAAAATGACATAAAACCCTCCATATTTGCTTGATTTGGATAAAGAAAACAATTATTTAAAGATAGAGTGTTTAATATTTTATCCAATATATTAACACATACGATGGGGACATAAAAAGTGTTTTGCATAAAAGGAATGATCTATAACACCCTGGAGATTAACACACACAGCTCTGCTCACTTATCACAGTCAGAGATGATTTTACTTGACAATGACTTCCTAAATGAATAGCCAAGCAAAGTAATTACATCTGAGAGCAGGGATGCAGGAAGCACGATAGAAGGGTGTGTGTGCGGACTGGGGGCGAGGAAACACGATTGAGGCTCCCTGCAGTCTACAGAGCTTTATTACAGCGCAGTATTGATGTCCCCTTCACAAACATCAATAGTGCCGCTCCATCTCAACTCGCCGTTATCTTCAGCAACAAACTGTGTGGTCTGCCTTTAAAAAGGACAGCCCTCTAGCTATGACTAAATTATAATTTTTAGACATTTCTGTTTGTGCAACATTTTCTTTTACAGTTATTAATCATGTCTCCGTCAGTCTGCGAGAGGCCTGTAGCATTTATTAGTCCCAGAGCTTTGCTGTTGAGCGTCTCGGTGTTCACAGCCCGTGGAGCGAGCTCATTATCTGCCACAATCACTGAGAAGGCTTAATGCACTCCATGCACTCCAAAACCACAATAGAGTATATTAAAATCTACTTGGTTTATATTCAAAATAGTCTTGACATTGTTGACATTGAAACTAAGGCTATTGTTACAAAGAAAGCTCTGTAAAGATGAGGAAGGGTCTTGAGATCTGAAACCCCCCCCCCCAAGGAGCGGCTTCCAGATGCTCCCAACATAGTACAATCCAGGAGGGTGGTGAAGAGGAGGGCCAGGTCCATGTGGAAGTGAAGGGACAGGTTGGAGCCGGCAGAGCAGGAAACCAGGTTGGAGCCGGCAGAGCAGGAAACCAGGGCGGAGCCGGCAGAGCAGGTAACCAGGGCGGAACCGGTAGAGCAGGGCGCCAGGGCGGAGCCGGTAGAGCAGGGCACCAGGGCGGAGCCGGCAGAGCAGGGCGCCAGGACAGAACCAGCAGAACAGGTGGCACTGAGGACCACCACAGCAGAGCAGACGAGTCCGAAGATCCCCACGGCGGAGCGGAAGACCACCAGAGCCAGACAGAAGACCACCACGGTGGAGCGGACAGAGCAGAAGACCACCACGGCAGAGCAGATGGTGCAGAAGACCACCAGAGCAGAGCAGAAAACCACCAGAGCCAGACAGAAGACCACCACGTTGGAGCGGACTGAGCAGACGGCCACCAGAGCCAGACAGAAGACCACCACGGCGGAGCGGACAGAGCAGAAGACCACCACGGCAGAGCAGAAGGCCACCGTGGCTGAGCAGACGGAGCATGGTTCAACATCAGACTCATTGGCTAAAACAGGACAGACAGAAAGTTCAGAATCAGGTTTGTTAAAGAGGTCATAGGATGCCCATTTTCCACAAGTTGATATGATTCTTTAGGGTCTTAATGAAAAGTCTATAACATAGTTTGGTTAAAATTTCTCAATGGTAGTGTAAAAAAACACCTTTTTTACCCTGTCAAAAACAGCTCTTTTCAGATCAAGCTGTTTTTGTAGCATTTTCCTTTAAATGTTAATGAGCTCTGCTGCCCCCGCCCCTCTCTTCCGAGCTGCTCTCAGAGAGACAGTTTACTTTAGTTTATTCATCGTGAAACTTGCTAATTAGCTTGCTAATTAAACGATATTCATCGTGAAACTTGCTAATTAGCACATTATTAGGAACGTTCATTATTACATCCAACAACAGAACACCTCAATCGCTTAGGAAGGAGTCATTTTTGTCTTCATCTGCTTCAGCTGTGAAACAATGGCGGAGCCTGCAGAGCAGGAAACCAGGTTGCAGGGTGGAGCCGGCAGAGCAGCAAGCCAGGGCGGAGCCGGCAGAGCAGGGCGCCAGGACAGAACCAGCAGAACAGGTGGCACTGAGGACCACCACAGCAGAGCAGACGAGTCCGAAGATCCCCACGGTGGAGCGGAAGACCACCAGAGCCAGACAGAAGACCACCACGGCGGAGTGGACAGAGCAGAAGACCACCACAACGGAGCAGAAGATCACCAGAGCCAAACAGAAGACCACCACGGTGGAGTGGACAGAGCAGAAGACCACCACGGCAGAGCAGATGGAGCAGATGACAGATGACAGCTCACTCAGGGCGGGTCTAAGGTAAGACACCAGTCCAGTCTGTGCTGAAATGCTACTGTCAA
>NW_015554266.1:198905-200831 GCF_001515605.1 Sinocyclocheilus anshuiensis | reverse complement strand
ACACTGGGTGGATTTTTATCATTATAGGGTGGTTGTGTACACACACTGCCAACACACATTTCAGTTCAAACAACTTGCAAAAGTGCATGTAGCATCCTATGACCCCTTTAACTGAAACAAAATAGGTTGACAGTTCAAAACTGAATGTATTGGCTGAGATAGGATGAACAGACTGTTCAAAACCAAGAGCATTGGTTGGAACTGAACTGACAAACAACTTATGGACTGATACTGGACAGGCAGATAGTACTAGATCAGAATTGTCGATGGGATCGGAACAGACAGGTGATTCCACCTCAGGCTCATTGAGGGAAATGGGACAGACAGATAATTCAAAAACTGATTCATGGGTTGATCCTGGACAGACTAACAGTTCATGGTCAGACTGACTGACAGAAACTGGCAAGACAGAGAGTTCAAAATCAGACTCATTAGCAGCATCAAGACAGACAGACAGTTCACAATCAGCCTCCATGGCTGATTCAAAACAGGACGGCAGTTCGGAGATGGCCTCATCGGCCGGTTCAGAGCAAGGCAAGAGTTCACAGATGCCTCCATAGCCGTGACAGGACAGGCAGAGAGTTCACAGACGGCCTCCATAGCCGTGACAGGACAGGCAGAGATTTCACAGACTGCCTCCATAGCCGTGACAGGACAGGCAAAGAGTTCATTAATGGATACCACTGACACCTCTGGAGGTTCTGCAGCAGTAACTTCAGGAAACAGGGAGAGTTCAGTAACAGTCTCTTCGACCGCAACACGACAGGCTGAGAGTGCATTGCTGGGCGCCACCACCACGCAAGGAGCTGAAGCGAGCGCCTCCGACTCGGGAGGTTCTGTGGTGGTGTATGCAGCCCAAACACACCATAAAGTGATCCCCATCAAGGGAAGAGCTTCAGACAAGGGAATCAGTTCAGGAACAGGAAGGCCAGAGTGAGTGGGTTTGGGGATACCAGCTGCACGTGCAGACACCAGTGGTGCATCCATCACACTGGATACTAGACTGGAATACCGAAGGACTGACCTTGAAGATCTGGGTACAACAGACAGGATGTGACAAGTTTCTGGATGATCAGCTGTGATGTGACGTGACTCTGGATGATCGACGTAACTGAGTGATCAGCTGTGATGTGACATGACTCTGGACGAACAGCTGTGATGTGACGTGACTCTGGACGAACAGCTGAGACGTGACGTGACTCTGGAAGATCAGCTGAGATGTGACGAGACTCTGGAAGATCAGCTGAGACGTGACGAGATTCTGGAAGATCAGCTGAGGCATGACGAGACTCTGGATGATCAGCTGAGACATGACGAGACTCTGGAAGATCAGCTGTGACGTGACGTGACGTGACTCTGGACGAACAGCTGAGACGTGACGAGATTCTAGACGTGACTCTGAACGAACAGATGTAACTTGACTTGACTCATGAAGAGCAGCTGTGACTTGACTTGACTCAGGAATGGCAGCTGAGACATGACGGATTGTAGTTGTGGCCACCATTTTGTGAGTGTGAACTGGTGCATCTGACAGAGTGATGAACGCAGACCCTCGCGTCTAAGCTTAGACTTCAGTGGTTGATTAATGCCTTCGCAGAAAAACTCTATCAACACACAGTCCGGTAAATCAGATTAATATGCAATGGCTAGATACTCTTGAATATAGTCCTCGAGCAATCGCGTGCCCTGTTCGAGGGCTAATAACAGTCTTGCAATGTCCATACCTGGCCAATGTTCATCCGAGAAGCTGCTGAATCCTTGTGTGGCCGAGTATTCTGTAACGGGGCGAATGAGACGAGAGACGTGCGGATCCATCTGCAAAGCTTTATTCTTAGAGGTCATATGATGTTGCTAAAAAGAAGATTATTTTGTGTATTTGGTGTAATGAAATGTGTTTATGCGGTTTAAGGTTCAAAAAACACATTA
>NW_015554266.1:197443-198832 GCF_001515605.1 Sinocyclocheilus anshuiensis | reverse complement strand
AAAAAACACATTATTTTCCACATACTGTACATTATTGTTTCTCCTCTATGCCCCGCCTTTCTGAAACGCGTCGATTTTTCGAAAATCATTTTCCAAAATGATTTTTCAAAGCTCATCGGTCTGAAAAGCGAGATGTGCTGTGATTGGCCAGTTATCCAGTGCGTTATGATTGGCCGAATACCTCAAGCATGTGACGGAAATGTTTTTCTGGCTTGCGGCAACCACATGTGACGACCTCGGGCTGGACTTCGCTTCGTCCACGGCTTTGGATTTGAGACTTTAGTCTTTGCAACTTTACAGATCTTCTTTATGCACCAAGAGCTTGTAACACTCCAAAGAGAAAGGAAAAATTGAAATCGCATCATATGACCCCTTTAAACATAGTCAAAACAGGCAAGGGTCGGACAATGGCAAACAGGCATTTAGAGGGCAAGACAGAAGAGTGATCCAATAAACAGGCGTAGGTCGATCAACGGCGAACATAATCCAAAGGATGAGGCAGGCGAGTAATCCACAAAAAGATATTAATCCAGGTGAGGTGCGAACAGAATCCAAACAACAAGACGAGAGAGAAATCCAAGACAGGCAGGTTATCAGGAACTGAAAATCAGGCAAAACTAGACATTACGAAACAGGACTAGAACTAGGAACTAGACTAAACTGAGACAGGATACTGGCTCAGTAAAGTGCTACCACTAGGAGAGTGATAAACGCAGACAATACTCGGCGATTAGAGAAGGATTTGAGTGGTTGTTATATAGTGTGTTTGATTGGCTGCAGGTGAGTCCAATCAGTGCAATGGAGCATGGGAAATGTAGTCCAGGGTGACGTGCAACAGTTTGTGTGGTGTGAGAGTCAATGTAATCAGAAGGCGACCTCTGGTGGCGAGCAGACGGAAGACTACGGACCGGATTCGTGACACACAGACTTAGAAAGCCAAACAATTTTTTTTCAAAAGCTAGCAAGCTGCCTACCTAGACAGTATTTTATACATTATAGACGCACTCCTGACATGTACAGGCTGTTTCCAAATATAGGAGCAAAATTATGACTCTAAGACAGTAATTCTTTACCTTTTTTTACTCGAATGCCCCCCACTGTCCAACAGAATATTCAATGGCCTTCTTATTTAATATTATCACTATAATATACATATTAATATACAGTATTCACATACTATATATAATTATATATTATATATCTAATTCTATTTTAAATATGTATATAAATTTGGTCACTCTTTATTTAAAGGGGTTATATGATGCGATTTCAATTTTTCCTTTCTCTTTGGAGTGTTACAGTTGCAGAGACAAGAGACAAGAGCTGTAAAGTTGCAAAGACTAAAGTCTCAAATCCAAAGAGATATTCTTTATAAAAGTTAAGAGTCAG
>NW_015554266.1:191462-197433 GCF_001515605.1 Sinocyclocheilus anshuiensis | reverse complement strand
TCACCGTGGACGAAGCGGAGTCCAGCCCGGGGTCGTCACATGTGGTTGCCGCAAGCCCTCCGGACGCTCCTTTGTCAAATCCGCCGCCTCTGCTCACTCAGCCCACCGGCCGTTCTTCACTTTATCTCCCGGCCTCTGCTCCAAATACACAACATAATGTTCTTTTTAGCAGCATCATATGACCCCTTTAAAGGACCAATTCTCACTATTAACTAACTACGACTAAAGCTCCTATTTTGCTGCTTATTAATAGTTAGTTAAGTTTAGGTATGGATTAAGGAATCTAAAATACGGTCATGCAGAATAAGGAATTAATATGTGCTTTATAAGTACTAATAAACTGCCAATATGCTAGTAATATGCATGTAAGCAACTTAATAGTGAGAACTGGTCCCTAAAGTGTTACCATAAATTATAATATATTATTAACAGAAACTAAGAGTGTTGATATAGGTAAAATAGGCTAACCACAATTAATTTAGTGATTCCACAAGTTTCAAGAACCATATGTGTGTTAATAAAAACAATAATAAAGAGAAAAAATTTAAATTTCAGTTTCCATTGTGTTTTTTTTCGCATCTTAATTACATTAGATTGTTTTAAAATATTAATAATACTATTAATACCAATTATATTCATAATAATATACTAAATTAAAGCATTTTAAGTCATCCTGCAGCCCCTGGATGTTTGTTGAGTCCCCTAGTGGGCCTGTGGCCCCGGCTTGAGAACCACTGCTTTAAGACGCCCCATTTTGGCCAAATTCTAAAGCAGCATTGCATCATGGAAAAGAAAATGTAATGAAAAGAGGTATGTGAATTTTTCATCCATGATGTTGAACAGCATTGAGAAAAATGTAGACTAAATATAGTTATTTTCATAAACTGAAAAGTCCATAAAAAGCCAATTTAAATTTTAAAAAAGACAGTTTACACATAGTTTGTGTGTGCTATCTGTTTTTATGCTTAATGGAGTCATTAGCAACATGCTAATGTCAAACTCTGTTGGAACCAACTGTAAGCCAAGTCTCTTGTTGTGCCCCTTTTTTAATTGACACACTTATGAGGTATTATTTTAGTTATGATGCCTCCTTTAAAGGCAGCTGCAGACAGTAGACGGTGAGATTTTGGAACTGAACTATTAAGTAAGCAGTCCAATATTTAATAAATGGTCTGTTCCTTCACGCTAAACTCTGCTATAAACACTGACAGCTGAAGGATTCATGTGGAGCTCATCGCTGTGGGCTTTTGGCCTTGGGGAAGCATCATGCAGAGCTGTTTACAAGATTCTAGGACCAAAAACATGGTGCTGTTTGAATTTCCATAAACTCTCCAAGCTATTCAGATGTGTGATTTAATGGCCACTGTTTAGCCAGATGGTACTGGACATATTTCAATACATAATTCACATTTTATTTGTATCAATAGAAAATGTAGGCTAATATAAATTTGGTAGCTGCCAAGCAGTTGCTGTTTTCAACAGATTACATGACAGGCTTCTCTTGCAGTGCTATATTTTCATTTAATGACATAGCAAGAATAAATAAACATTGAATGATATTATTTGCTATAGCCAGCTTGAGAAAATACAGTAAAGACTGGTTAGTTATCACTCTGGAAAGTTGTTACAATATGTTTTTATGATTGATTGAATTTGTAATTGGTACTCCAATTTTACATTTCCGATATCATCATATTTTGTAATAGGTGTTGGGAAAGCAAACACAATAAAACCCCAATGACATATTCAGACAAGAGTCTACTATATGATGAAGGAAAACTTTGTCCTCAAGACAATTTCTGACATTTTCAGATACTGATATAAAAAAAGCAAAGATAAAGAAAATATATTCTATTTTTTTTATATCAACATCATAAAATGCATTAAACATTACATTAGTGAGATTATGGTGAGTGAACAGTAAATAGTGAACTGATAAAAAGCTAATAATTAAATCATAAAAATGTCAAATAAAAATCATTTAAACACTTGAACACCAAATATATAAATATTTTATTTGTTTACCTGCATGTCAGTGTGACCAGTGAACTGTAAACATGTGAATGTGTTGTTCAATGATTTTAAATATTAACTTTCTCAGAGATATTTCAAGTAAATATTTAATTGTAAGGGGTTTTGGGTGACAAAAATGTTTAGGAATCCCTGCATTATATGAACAAACATAAATATACATGAAAACAGCAATGACATTACACGGCTAAAGTCTTCCAGGTTTGAAATATTTCAGGGAAAAAAATAAGAATTAGGGAGAATCTATATATTATGAAGAATTTACTGCCATTGTGTGAATATGCAGCCTAATCATGTAATCCATCAAAAAATAACTGTAATCTGATTATGAGCATTTTAAAATGTAATATACTCTAATTACAAGTACTTGGAATCTGATTACGTAATCCATATATATTGCTAATTGCTTATTGATTACAATATAATAGATATTTTACATAGGTTCCACTGTGACAACTTACCCCATCGTGTCACAACTATGCCTGACTACCTTTTTTTTATTGTGTAATAAACGTTGAATTTAGTCCTTTTTTAGTAGTTAGTAATTTAATCGTTTTATTGTTTGCTTAAATAGGTGACTATAAAGAAATTACATTTAAACATTCAAGTTTAAAAAAATTAATCTAGTCTGAAATACTCAAGTGTGGCAACAATCCTCGCCCCTACACATCCCCATAGGCTTTTTATTTAAAAAAGCATAGCCATAACGTATATATATATTATAAGAATGCAAATATAAATGTGTGCCAGGCATGGAAAAAGTCCAATCCAAAACCTCCGAGATCCGTCTGAATAACAGCCCTGATTCTATTTTTGTTGGGTGTGATTTACGTCCAGTTTCCTTCATGCGCTGTCTGAGGAAACAGATGCGCGGGATTGTGCTTTTCCTCAATTCCTGGGAGAGAGATTCTGGCCCAAACCGAGTCAAGCTCCCGACTCTCTGCTCTCGTGAGAGAGGGTGGTAAACGCTACTTAAATGGACTCTTAGGTTCCCTGTCTGCAATTCTCCGTTTCCTTCTGGTTTCCACTTGCGTATGTCCGCGTGGGCCGGGCCGTTATGTCGGTCGGGCTTCCCCCCGTTCAGCGCGGAACCTCCGCAGTCATTTCCCAGGGCAAGGTCAACGCTCAGCTCCAGCGGCCGCCCGGTGACCTCCGCCGTGAACGCTACACAGGGCGCTACATGTGGAATGAATAGGCAGCGATTTCGAGCACACGCGGGGTGTTCAGTTCAGCCGCCGGACACAGTGGCCCTTTGATCGGGGAGATGGAGGTCTGCCGGGTCAAGCGACATTGTGATCACTAGCCCTGAATGCTTATCATTCACTGTGCTAATGAGCTGGGGGAAGACGTCTTGAGATTGTGTGGTCCAGCTCAAAGGCTGGAAACAAGACTAATTATACACTCTAAAAAATGCTGGGTTAAATTCAACCCAGTGCTGGGTAAAATAGGGACAAACCCAGCAATTGGGCTGTTTTGACCCAGCGGTTGGGTTAAATGTTTAACCCAACCTTCTGGGTAGTAACGCAACCGCTGGGTCAAAACAACCCAGTTGCTGGGTTTGTCCCTGTTTTACCCAGCACTGGGTTGTATTTAACCCGGCATTTTTTAGTGTAATTTAAAACATTGTTGAAAGATGGCAGATTTGGGGTCAGTGACGCTCGTTTTGGGGATCCAAGCTGCACAGAACATATCACTGAAATCAATTTATTTTGATTCATAGACCTATTCATAGATTTTTTTTTGGCTTAATTTTATTTGTCAGTGATCCACACAACAGTTTTATCAGAGTAAATCAATTTATTTTGATTCATAGACCTATTCATAGATTTTTTTTTTGGCTTAATTTTATTTGTCAGTGATCCACACAACAGTTTTATCAGAGTATGACACCTTGAAATATAGCCTAATACTGAGATTATTTCAAATTATATTGGGTTAAGAGTAAAGTTGGAATTGGAAACGATTGTATACTATGAAAATGGAAATGGATGAATACATAAAAAAAATGGATTACTGACAGCGGATGCATTGTTGTGTCGTAAATAAACAGTCAATGATTCATGGTGCATGAAGCTTTTCGTGGATAAGAGCGCCATCTACCGGATGGTTTAAAAATGCAACACTGCGGCCGTTTTTAAAAGATGAAACGATGTGAGGTAAATATGATGCATTGTTGTGTCGTAAATAAACAGTCAATGATTCATGGTGCATGAAGCTTTTCGTGGATAAGAGCGCCATCTACCGGATGGTTTAAAAATGCAACTGAGGCCGTTTTTAAAAGATGAAACGATGTGAGGTAAATATCATTGTTATCAGTAATCCATATGCAATATGATCCTACATAGATTTATTTACTTATTTGTTTGGTTGGTTGGTTGGTTGTAGTTTTTCCTCATGAGGAAAGTATTTGTGTTGCAATAAATGTTAGTAAAGAAGTCTTTTGGGAAATGTTGAAAACTCATTTGTTATAGGCTACAAACCATCAGACGCGTTATAAATTCGCAAAATTAGAGAAATACCTCCCTTATAGTTTAACCATTGCCATATGCGGGCCTCTGAGATAACTACAAACATTTTAGTTAAGTGAATCCAAATCACATGTTGCTGAAATTATGTTGGCATTATGCAATTGTTACAAAAAAAAAAAAAAAAATCTTGTAGTTACATAATCATATAGCCTGCAGAGATGCTTTCACAGAGATTTCTTTCTCAAAATACGGTGGGCCTATATGGATTCATTTCATTCTTGGGTGTAAACATTCATGCAGCACTAATTTAATAACAGCAACTGTACAAGGTAGTGAACACTCTTCTTTTTAAAGGAGGGATATAACATAACCACCTGTTTTGGATTTTACTGTTTGCACATTATGTTCAAGAGCAAAGGCATATTTTTACGTGCAGAATTTCTGACTGCAGGGTTGCAGGTACTGAGTATTGTATTCTTGATTTACTTGAGCTCGGCCTATGGCGCCACCTACTGGACTTAATGAGAGTTTGTGGACTGAATGTCACGTGTGAACAGATGTGAGCTGGTGAACTTTTCTATACCTTTTTGCACTCTAAGCCTTTCTTCATTTATTTATGCACTGTATCCTACTGTTCATGCAAACACTCCATGCATGACTGACTAATTGTTGCTTCAGAACACTTTCTTCAGAGATGAGTGCGGTTCACCAGAAAGTCCAGGCTTTTTATTGGTGGTGACTGGTTGTTGGATTTTTAATCTACATACTGAAGGTCAACCTTTTCTGTCCAACATATACAATATACCATTTAAATATTTTAGGTCAGTAATATTTTTTAATGTTTTTGTGTCTTTTGGTCACCAAGGCTGCCTAGTGCTGACAGACGCATGCTCCTCCAGGGAGATTTATTTTGAAGCTGCTGTCACACAGAGACAGTGTTATATAATTCATTTATTTTTAAGAGGATATAAACTTTGGTTAATTAATGCCTTAAGTGCTGTCCTAAAACCCAGAGAAGATCACACATTCTGTCAGTCTGAGCAGTGCGTGACGTCATGGGACTTCAGGTCAAACCTGTAATCATTCATTTTTGGGCTGCCTCTTGGTCTATCTAAGTATTTTTAATATTATTTTTTTATTTAATAATTTTTTTCTAGTTTAAATGACCACCTATGTGTTAAATTTTTTAAATTATGACACCTGCAGCATGTAGTTTTATTGTGATTATTTCAGCATGAATGTTAGGAAAAGCAAATCATTTACACTGAATCGCTCCAACTGTAAAATAACTTGTTAAAGCCCCTCACTCGGTTTTACAGGGGTCCTCGTTCAGGCAATTATTTCACGAGTTAGAAAACACATTCAGTCAGCAGTTCAGGGCCTTTGGGACCTGAAGCATGTGATGAGGATATGAAGCAATCAGCCTTATGATTGTGTGTGTGGGAGCCTTGGTTTATTGAGAAGGTGTGTGT
>NW_015554266.1:190276-191290 GCF_001515605.1 Sinocyclocheilus anshuiensis | reverse complement strand
GGTGGATCTGACAAAGTGTCTCAGCAAGACGACACGCTCAAGACATCAATCAGCTACATCTGTACAGCTCAGATACTGAACAACACACACCTGCGCTATAAATGTGCCCAATGACCAGCCCACAGACAGTTACCAGCGCTACATTGTGAATGGGGAGATCTCAAAGACCCAGTGGATTAATGTCACAACATACTCCGGAGTAAAAGGAGAGGCGCTATCCCTCCTGACAGTAACCGCAAAACAATACCAACAATAAAGATTCAGAGTCACATAATATCAAAATAAAGGTCCATTTTGGCTGTATGTTTACTTTCTGGAGATGCAAAGTTTCATTAGAGGCTCTTCAGATCAATGTATTAACTTCTTTAAAGAAAAAAAAAAGGTCTTTGAAGGGGCTTCTGTTCAAAAGGTCTGCTTTTGAAAAGGTACTGCCCCATAGACAGCTTTTGTATTTCCGAGAGGGTGGCATCAGAACACAAAACCCCGTTTTCATTCTAATTGGAACCTTTGTTTTTTAAGAGGAATCTCAAGCAACATGGAGCACCAGACAGGTAAGACACATCACTAGACACAGCATTTATCAGCTGCATTCAAGCCATGTCACAACTGCTGGGACATTCTGACCCATAATTATGTGTTTCTGTGGTAACACTATAACACACAAAGAATATGTGTAATTTGAGTAAACAATAAACAAAACCACAATACAAAACCACGTAGGGCGAGAACGCTTTTGAATTGCTTTTGAAGTCTGAATCTCGTAATCAACCTGATCTCACAGGAAAACATGTTATTATCTCACAGGAATACTATTTTGCATGGTTGTGACTCCATATGAAATGGTACAAAAAAGGTCAACCCCCTAACCTCACCCCTATCAACATAACCGTCACTGGAGCGCAAGTGGATTAGATAACCCTGTTGAAAAAAACAGCATATGCTGGTTAGGTATGTTTTGACGCTGGGATGCTGGTTTAAGCTGGTCATTTGCTGGTTTATGCTGGTCCTTTGCTG
>NW_015554266.1:175089-190235 GCF_001515605.1 Sinocyclocheilus anshuiensis | reverse complement strand
CTGGTCATGTGCTGGCAAAGGACCAGCATAAACCAGCAAATGACCAGTTTAAACCAGCATCCCAGTGTCAAAACATACCTAACCAGCATAAGCTGGTTTTTTCAACAGGGAAGACTTTATTTGATCCCAAGGGGAAATTTAGATGTTACAGCGGCATGGATTAGATCCATATATATATCAATTATTCATATATATTTGTCACCAATTCACCAAAACCCAAAATGTTCCAGAACTGTGATGAAACTGTCTTGGTAATACCAACATGACGTGAACACATCCATCCAACAAAATATTAGCATATACGGCATACTGTGCAGAATACTCTGTATAATGCTTGCTATTTAAAAAAAGGACCAGCATAAACCAGCAAAGGACCAGTTTAAACCAGCAAAGGACGAGTTTAAACCAGCATCCCAGCGTCAAAACATACCTAACCAGCATAAGCTGGTTTTTTCAACAGGGAAGACTTTATTTGATCCCCAAGGGGAAATTTAGATGTTACAGCGGCATGGACGAGATCCATATATATATCAATTATTCATATATATTTGTCACCAATTCACCAAAACCCAAAATGTTCCAGAACTGTGATGAAACTGTCTTGGTAATACCAACATGACGTGAACACATCCATCCAACAAAATATTAGCATATACGGCATACTGTGCAGAATACTCTGTATAATGCTTGCTATTTAAAAATAGAATAATAATAAAAAGGAGCATATGTAGACCTTAATCAGGTTAGACACCATACTGAATTGAACATAGATGAAAGCAAAGCTGTGCTGTGCTGTGATGTGATGTAAGTAAGAGATAACTAAATAATAAGAGTATTATGTGATTCCATTCCAAACATAACGAACTGACTGCTGCCTTTTGATAATGTCTGTGTTTCTGTCCAAGTACAAACCAAAAAAAGGTGTTACACCACCCTTGAGAACAGGAGGCCTGACTGTGCATCAGCTGAGCTCAGACACACCGCATTTCTCTCGGCTTGAGTGACAAGGACAGTTTTACAGCACCGAACGTGCTGTTTACAATCAGAATAAATCTGATTATCACATGCAGACATTGGATACAACGATCCAAGAGACTCATTAAAGGTCACAGTGTTCAGCAGAACATAATGTCACCCTGTCCAAGAGCTTTTAGCAGTTTAATTAAGAAACTAATGAGCTGGAACTAACATGCATTTACCAGCAGTCCAGCATTAACGTCACTGTTGTGAAGAGAGATAAAGAGAGAGGAACCCTTGGTTTCGTCTCCTCTTTTATCAAAATATGAAATGCTTTTCTGATAAATCTGAAGCAGACATCTGCCAATAAATAAAAGTGCTCTAATATTGGAAGTGAGAGTGGCTGTTTTATTATGGTAGTATTTCATCTGTCACATTGTGGTAATGATGATACACATTATAACCATCTCATAAAACTACTATAAATCAGCATAGACCCTTGCATTCACGCTTCTGCCGGATAGCTTTTTACCAAGGCCATTTACGTCGATTTATTCAACTATTAAAAGTAGGATGCTGCTTGCATGTTAATTTTATTCATTACTTTTGTCATATGCATACAGTAAGTCTTCTAGGCTGCATTTTCAACAAACACGCAGCGTGTTTTGAAGTGCATGAATGGCCAGCAGGTGTCGCGCCATACTCTATTTTTATGGCCTTTTCACACGTTTGCGTTTGAGAGCAGAGAATAATGTTTTTTGTTTGTTTGTTTTTCAAGATTTTGATAACTTGTTTTATTTACTTGGCGTTTTATTTATTTTCTTTTCCATTCAAATTTGGCTGGGTGGTTAATAACATACTTTTCTGGGGTGTGACAAACTCAGAACACATTTAATATTGTTTTACACGGACTTTAAAGTGACAAGCTGCACCTAAGTGAACTTAAGGGAAACCCTTGAAATAAAATCACCTTAAGACCAATGTGAAATAATGAGTGACATTTCAGTAGCCTATTGGGAATTCTTTGTTTTTTTGCGTTTTCACTGTATTTACAGTAATTTGTAAACCCATGGCTGTGAATCACAGTGTTGACACGCAAACACATCCACAGTCACTGCATGCTGGAGTTGTTTGCACTCATCACAACTGCAGTGTCTTGTTTAAGCTGCATCACCTCCATTATAGTGCAATTATGTTATCATCAAGATAAGACAAACGTTGTTCAAACATAAGTCAAGATAAATGGTTCAGTACACTGCCAGAGATTTTTAATAATTTTATGTTATACTACCAGCTCAGATTCTTACATGACACTGAAGCATCTTTACAGGCAGGAAATTCACGTTCCAAGCATATCTCCAAAAAATGTTCACCATCCAGCCTTTCTAGAAAAAGATGACTAGGATCACATTTAACCTACAGACTTTAACCATACCAGAAAAAAAAAAAATTATATATATATATATATAATTTTTTTTTTTTCTTTTTTTTTTTTTCCAGTGGACCTGAAGGCCCCCATTGGATGGATGGACGGATGAAATAAATAAATAAATGTTTAAGATGCAAGTTCCAAGTTTAGATTTAGGCCATTTAATTTTGGCAGTTTATTTCAGTTTCACACGTTCACAAGTTTCAAGTGACGTACATAATACAAATTACGAAAGAATACACACAAAGACATAAAACGCTTACCTGTCACACAAGTGGTTTTTTTTTTGGCATCTCAACATTAACAGAACAATATAGGCTAACATAAGTACAAGTCCTTGCAAGCTGAGACATTCATATTATTCATTCTACAACAGAGAAACAAAACTCCATACAAGAAATTAATCAAAATAAAATAAAATACATGAATAAACCAAAAACAAGGGGGTTAAATAAAATCACACTGATCAAACCAATCAAATAATTTCTTGGCCTTTTCTCTTCGCATCATTTTTAAGACCTTTTTAAAAAATATTAAACTGGGGATCTGTTTTCAAAACTTTATACATTTGTGAATAAAGTATTTTAGAATAAGAAGTAAACAATTTACAACAAAGTCTACTCTTGTGTCCTCCAAATATACTCCAAATTTCACCATGTCCCAAGTAATCTGTCACACAAGTATGGATGGAGTGATCTACTTACAAGCTCTTGGTATTACTTGGTATAACTAGCTGTTATATTGGTATTCTTTATATTAAATTATATAAAAAGTGTGTTCATAAGTGCCAAAATTTGGCACCCACACTGATAGATGATCTAGGTGGAATGTGTGTAACATAAACTAATGCAAATGTCCACTGCCTTAGATATTATCAGAAACATTTTCGACAGTGTATGTACTTTTTGTTTTGTTTTGGATCAAGGAGCACCCAACAACTAAAATGTATCCGGAAGTGTCCGGCAGCGCCTCCAGTGGCGGAAGTGTGTCAGCGCATGCGCCGTGCGGCGAGCAGACCCGAGGGGGCGCAAAAGCTGCAGCATGCAGGTACCTATTATCAGTACTCCTGCTTTTACACGGAGTTTGTATTAACAGTATCCATTGTAATAGATATCTTATGTCAGTTTATTACGCTGGCTTTGTATTAAGAGTGCTGCATTCTGCTGTCATGTTAAGCTGCGTGTCTATGAGCAGATACTGTATGCATGCTGTTAAGGCGGATATATTAATATTTTCAACTGAAACACGAGTCTCTTGGTCTTACAGTTCAACTCTCGTGAACACCAAGAATGAACTCGTGAGACAGTTTCCTAATGGGCTGCTGTTTTGGTTAGGCATGGGGTTGTTGACTAGCGGTAACAAAATACTGAGGCTGTTTTTGTAAACATGCCAGTCGCTGGAACTTCCTGTAGTTTACACACTCTCGTTCCTTTAGATATCCTTCGATGGAAACCTCGGCGAAAATACCAATCTCACTAGTATGGCGTCGGCTGAGCTCATGAATATTAACAAAGGCCATGCTGACGTTGCGCGGTAGTTCTTCTGGAGCATCCAATCACATGCCCTAATTAATATTCATAAGCCGAGGCCTACCGTTTAGCGTCAGTCTTTCAGCCAATTAGGAGGGACTGGTGGGCTCACGTCACTCGAGCTAATGAATATTATATTAAAAGCCATCACTGAATTTGGCAAAGGCCCGGCTGGATGTCATCCATCAATCCCATGTGAACAACCTCACAAAACCAAACCAGCTCTGGGGGCTGAATGTTGTAATAAATAAACATGTCATTATCGGCTTTAAACAATTCATTTAATAGCTTTGGAGCATTGTGTAATATAGAGGGCAGCGCCAGTTTTATCTGTCTAATGACGCATGTTTCTAAAAAGGATGAAAGTTCAAGTCTGATCATTAGGCCTAATTGTGTGTTTTATTGTGAACGGGGTCGTGACAGTAAGGAGCCAGAGCTCCTCAGTTTTGAGACCACAGAGGACAGTTTGCGAGCTCACTTTGAGCAATGGGGCAAACTCACTGACTGTGTGGTGAGAGACCATCAGATCACATTCAAGTTTTGCTTTATAACTAATTGTATTCACTTTGCTATGTGTCAGGAACAGACAGCTAGAAGCCATCCTTAATAATAATAATAATTAATAAATGTCGATACAGTACAGAAAGTATCAGAGTACTGTGTGAAGCATCTTGGAGTGCCATGCAAATACCATGGTGTATGAATATGTAATGCTATTGCCAGTGTTAAGAAGGAATAATTAACAACGAACCATTGAACTATTGAAAATCAGTGCAATCGCAGCCATGCTGATATTCAGTCTTGTGGCCACATACAACCCTCTTGCTCCTGTGATATTGCTTAAAGAAAAAATTCACCCTAAAATGAACATTTGCTGAAAATGTACCCTCGCTCAGGCCATCCAAGATCTAGATGAGTTTGTTTCTTCATCAGAACAGATTTGGAGAAATGTAGCATTACATCTCTTGTTCACCAGTGGATGCTCTGCAGTGAATGGGTGCCGTCAGAATGAGAGTCCAGACAGCTGATAAAAACATCACAATAATCCACAAGTATTCCACACCACTCCAGTCCATCAGTTAACATCTGGTGAAGAGAAAAGCTGTGTGTTTATAAGAAACAAATTCAATTCAATTCAAGTTTATTTGTATAGCGCTTTTCACGATGCAAATCGTTGCAAAGCAGCTTTACAGAAAATTCAAGTTTCTACATTATATTTAGTAATAGCTAGCTTATCAGCTTATCAATCCATCATAAAGGCATTTTAATCGAAAACCGTTACTTCTGGCCAAAACATGATTCCAAATTCCATAATAACGCTTCCTCCACTGAAAGAGTCCATCCCTCTGTTGTCCTCTCACATCGAAATCCACTAACATATCTGTTTTGGACTCCTTTTGCTTGTAAACGGTGCTTAAACTGTGCATTTTTCTCTCCTGATTAAACAAGGGTTTGAAGTTAAAAACGTCTTGATGGATTTGTTTCTTACAAACACTCATCTATTCGCTTCACAAGACATTAATTGATGGATTGTAGTGGTGTGGATTACTTGTGGATTATTGTGATGTATTTATCAGCTGTTTGGACTCTCATTCTGACGGCACCCATTCACTGCAGAGCATCCATTGCTGAGCAAGTGATGTAATGCTACATTTCTCCAAATCTGATGAAGAAACAAACTCATCTACATCTTGGATGGCCTGAGGGTGAGGATATTTTCATCAATTTTATTTTTGGGTGAACTGTACCTTAATTATCCCCTCTGGACGTCTGTAAGTCAGCCAATCTGAATCAATCAACCAAACAGTCCTGTGGCGCAAGAGTTGTTAATGCATATAGAAATAACAGCAATAAAACACTTTGGTTGATGATACTATCAAAGATTATCTTTCCTCAGGTAATGAGAGATCCAGCTAACAAACGCTCTCGAGGTTTCGGCTTTGTGATGTATTCCTGTGTAGTGGAGGTTTATGCTGCTATGGCAGCGCGGCCACACAAAGTGGACAGTCATGTCGTTGAGCCCAAACGGGCCGTTTCCAGAGAGGTGCAGTTACATACATTTAAACCAGAAAGCTCCTTAATGGGTAGTTGACATGTACAAAAACTAGTAGTGACTAAAGTGTCCTGGAGTGTGCTTTATCTAAAAACTTTCGTTATAGCATTTTGTAATTCTTTTATAATTATTATATGTGCAGTTTTTATGTATTTTATGTTTTATATATGAAGTGAGAGAATACTTGTACTAGTTTAAATTCAGATATCACACTCCAGGATGGTTTGAAAAAATGTAAAAAAGGAAAAAAAAAGTTATAAAAAAAAAGTTCAAATAAAACTGTAAAATGTACACTCTTTATACCTTTTGAAATCTTGATGTAAGCTCTTTTATTTGTCAGCTGCCCATGTTCAGTCCGGAAGCCCATTTCCACCATGGAATAAAAAATACAAACGTCTTATGTCAGAACTCTGACCCGCAATTATGAGTTTATATCTCACAATTTTGAGTGAACATCTCGCAATTCTGCCTTTTTTCTCAGAATTTATATCTCTCTGCTTTTTTTTCTCAGAATTGTGTTATAAACTTTATTTCTCAGAATTCTGGCTTTTTTTTTTTTACTGTATTTTTTTTTTTTACGAGTGGGGGAATTTAGAGGAACAATTCAGAATATTCTGAGTCATAATCTAAATTGCAGGATATAAACACGCAATTCTGTGAAGAAAAAAAAAAGTCTGAAATGTGAGAAATGAATTGTGAATTTTGTGCTAGAAACTCACATTTGTGAGAAATTTATGTTGTGCGTTGTTAACTCACAATTCTGAGAAATGAAGTCAGAATTGTGAGACAAGTCAAAAAAGATAAGATTAGAAAAAATGTTTATATTTCATTTCGTGGCAGAAATGTCCTTACGTACAAACCTTTCCTAAAATTACTCTAAAATGAAGATACATGTAATCAAGATAACTTTCATTATCCAGGACTCCAATAAACCTGGAGCCCATCTGACAGTGAAAAAGATCTTTGTCAGTGGAATCAAGGAGGACACAGAGGAGTATCATATCAGAGAGCGCAATGGGAAAATAGAGATTATTTAGGAGCGTTCAACTGGGAAAAAGAGAGGATTCTGCTTCGTCACCTTTAATGATCACGATACTGTGGATAAAATTGTTGGTGAGCTTAGATGGAAACCATTTGCCAGACACTGACTACAACAGAATCAGTTGCTCTAAAGCTAGATAGAGACGCTTCTTATATAATTATTGTTCATGCTGCTTTTATGAACTTGTTATTCAAGTGAAACATTTAAATGTTTACAAAACACCGTTTAAGTGATTCAAATTAACACTAAAATTAACATGTACCCTTATAAAAACATTTTTTACCTAAAATCGTGATATTGTTGTATAAAAGTTCATGGGCATGTCATGTGTCCATGATGTTACGTTAGAACAGCGAGAAATACTCGTTTTTACAGGTTTTATTCAGCAGCTGAGCAAACAGATTTCTGTTTTGCTTTTTAAAAAAATCTTTTTCCTTTTTCATCAGCACAAAAATATCACAAAATCAACTCGCGTAACTGTGAAGTAAGAAAAAGCACTTCCAAAGCAGGAGATGCAAGCTGTTTCTAATCAGAGATGTAAGTAATATGTTTCGTATCTAACTGCCTGTTCTGATTCTCAAATATACATTTTGACAGGTTTGGAGGTTTACAATGTTACAGTAATAATGTGAAGTTGTTATAATAATATATAACATGTTGTTTTGGATCTTTTCCGTTGTAAGATCGCGGTGGAGGCAATTTCATGGGCAGAGGAGGAAACTTTGGCAGAGGTAAGATGACATGCGATCCTGTACATCTGATCCTGTGTGTCGATTACATCTGCAGTTTGTACAGTAGCGCCTCAGGTGTGAATAGTCCTGCGGTAAAAACACAGTGAATGCCGTATCTTTCACAGGAGGGTATGGAGGAGGCCGGGGTGGCTGTGGAGGAGGAGATGGATACAACGGATTTGGTGGGGACAGTATCATTATACTAGTATGAGCAGGGATCACTAAATCCACACTCCCTTGTAAAACTAGCTGTTAAATTCATGCCAGATTTGCACCGATGTTGAACAGAAGGGCTTTGCCAGAACAATATATTTTTGAAATGGCTGCTTTGTTTTTAGTCACTGGTGAAATCGAGGATGGATAAGCATAGGAAAATTTCCAGAGCTGAAAAACTATATTTTTCATTATGCTAACCTATGTGTTAACCCAGTGGTTCCCAACCCTGGTCCTGGAGGCACCCCAACACTGCACATTTTGCATGTCTACTTTCTCTGACACACCAGTTTCAGGTCTTGGAGTCTCTACTAATGAGCTGATGACCTGAATCAGGTGTGTTTGATTAAGGAGACATGCAAAACATGCAGTGTTGGGGTGCCTCCAGGACCAGGGTTGGGAACCACTGGGTTAACCCATCGCAATCAATCAATCAATCACTCATATTTCATGAAGCTCAGACTGAAATTATTAGCGCAAAAGTACATGTTTATGCTTGTGTCTCTGGTGGTGGGTGGAAACTTGTCAGAGAAAGGAGACATGCAAAATGTGCAGTGTTGGGGTGCCTCCAGGACCAGGGTTGGGAACCACTGGGTTAACCCATCGCAATCAATCAATCAATCACTCATATTTCATGAAGCTCAGACTGAAATTATTAGCGCAAAAGTACATGTTTATGCTTGTGTCTCTGGTGGTGGGTGGAAACTATGGTGGGGGTCCTGGCTGTGGAGGTGGACGTGGAGGATACGGTGGAGGTCCTGGATACGGTAAACCAAGGTGGAGGGGGCTTTGGAGGATATGACAACTACAGTGATAGAGGAAATTTTGGAGGTACATTATCATTTAAGCAAAGACAAATTGAGCGGAGGTTGGAGGGCGGGGTTTAAAACAAGAGGGCTCAGTGATGTCATCCAAAAAGGAAGTTGTTTCAGAGGCGGAGCAAGTTTTTATTAAAGATGGAGACAAATCTTTAAATCTTTTTTTTTTTTTTCTAGTAACATGGGGCAATGAATCATTAAATTTAATCTTTACTTTGTTGATTTTTGCAATTTGGAGAATTCATTTTTTAATGTTTTAGAAAGAAGTCTCTTATTTTCACCAAGGGTGCAATTATTTAATCAAAAATAGTGAAATATTATTACAATTTAAATAACTGTTTTCTATTTGAATATATTTTGTAATGTAATTTATTTCTGTGATCAAAGCTGAATTTTCAGCATCATTACTCCAGTCTTCAGTGTCACGTGATCCTTCAGAAATCATTATATTACGCTGATTTGACAATTTCTTATCATCAATGTTGAAAACAGTTCAGCTTCTTAATGTTTTTGTGGAAACATTTATTTTTAGGATTTTTTGATGAATAGAAAGTCTGTGGTGTCACTTTTGATCAATTTAATGCACGCTTGCTAAATAGAACAATGCATTTCTTTAACAATACAATATTTATATAATTTAATAATTAACAGAAAAATGTGGATTGAATTATATCTACATTATGACTTGGATGAGTTCTGCTAATAACACAATTTTTTTTTTTGGTGGCGGTGGAGGAGGAGGAAATTACAACGATTTTGGGAATTACACAGGACAACAGTCCAACTACGGCCCCATGAAGGGAAATCACTTTGGAGGAAGGAACTCGGGACCTTACAGTGGTACAGAAAATCCAGTACACTGCATGCCACATCAAAAGTGAAACCACTGCGTGTGAGCCTGATCGTGCACATTGTTATATTTAGGTGGATATGGCTCTGGCGGCAGATCCAGGAGATATTAATAGATTTGTTTGTCTGTGGTAAGTTCAGCGCCGCCTCTGGAGCACACAGACTCCGCAGACGTGTAACACAGGATGACTTGTGATGTTTACCCTGTGTCTGTTCAACAGGCCTCAGATCCAGAGTTAGATGGTGATGAGGAGAGATGAGAGGAGTGGGAAGGAAAGGAAAGATTACTGAGAAAGAGTGCGAGGGGCCAAGATCTGCCAGTTATAGCTCTCACTGCAGCAGACACACGCGGTCTTTAACGTTAGCCGCGACAGAGTGTAGTCAGACACTCCACATTATTCCACAGACACACATTCCTTCACCCGCTTGACTTTTTGTGCTCTTCACCCATCCTCAACCCCTTGTGAGCACTGAGAGTGAAACATAGTATGATATCAAACGCTATAGTCAGAACAGTCCTAAACATGATTTGTAATATGTTGTGGCCTTAAGTATATTATTTGGAGAAAAAAGGACTTGCCTAATGAAGTTTAGTGCATCATTGAGTCTGAAATCGAGTGCAGCTGTCCTGAGCGCGTGTTGTTGTGTATGAGCCTAGAAAGGCCTCCAGGCCTAGACAGACGAACAGTTGTGGGCTCTCAGACTGGCAGGTTGATCCCAGCCTCGACAGTGTGTCTCCAGAAAGCTAGCATCTGTTTCGGTGACCCCGCGAGAGCGAGCGAGAGACCCATGAGTATGAGGGTTTGAGACAGACAGAAGAAGAGGAAGAAAGAGTCATAGGAGCAGGTAAGAGTAACTCTTCTGCTTAATTTACAGATGGGAAAAGCAGCGCCTGGTCTACAGTAAGTGGCTGAAAGTTTTTTTATGACACGTTTTCAGAGATGGTTCCGGATGGGTAAGATTATTAAGATGTGCAAAATATATGTGGATTTGTTGAAGATATCCTCCTGCAGAGATTCAGAAACGGCATTCAAATCAGTTATTGCCCACAGTCACATTTCACCAAACTTGACATGTCAAAAAAGTAATTATATAATTAAGCACATTTCCCCCAATTCTTATGACCCTAATGTGAAAAAATATTTAAATTAATAAATTATTTACACATCACATTGTGCTGATTTTAATTGCATTATGTTTTTTTTTAAATATATTTTTAATCATAACACCGTTTTGAGGCATGGTTAAATTAGCGAATCTTGCATACTGATCATATTTACCATTGTCCAGCAAATTTTAGCTGGCGAAAACCAGCATTGTGTCTCCAGAAAACTAGCATCTGTTTCGGTGAGACTAGCTGTACCCGAAGGAAGGAAGGCTAGCGGAAAGCCCACGAGTATGAGGGTTTGAGACAGACAGAAGAAGAGGAAGAAAGAGTCATAGGAGCAGGTAAGAGTAACTCTTCTGCTTAATTTACAGATGGGAAAAGCAGCGCCTGGTCTACAGTAAGTGGCTGAAAGTTTTTTTATGACACGTTTTCAGAGATGGTTCCGGATGGGTAAGATTATTAAGATGTGCAAAATATATGTGGATTTGTTGAAGATATCCTCCTGCAGAGATTCAGAAACGGCATTCAAATCAGTTATTGCCCACAGTCACATTTCACCAAACTTGACATGTCAAAAAAGTAATTATATAATTAAGCACATTTCCCCCAATTCTTATGACCCTAATGTGAAAAAATATTTAAATTAATAAATTATTTACACATCACATTGTGCTGATTTTAATTGCATTATGTTTTTTTTTTAATATATTTTTAATCATAATAACACCGTTTTGAGGCATGGTTAAATTAGCGAATCTTGCATACTGATCATATTTACCATTGTCCAGCAAATTTTAGCTGGCGAAAACCAGTAATTTCAATAGGAATTCACTCGATCAGGAATTTCACGCGAGGGCGAAAGATTTCCCCACGCAGATTTCGCAACGGGTTCAGGTTTGAAAGTGACTTCTGTGTGAGCTGTTCTTCATACATCTTAAGACTAACAACAATAGACAATTAACCCTTTTTAACTGTGAAATTTGGCTAATATGAACACATGCAAAATCTCACATGCAAAGAAGGCTCATTGTCAATAGTGCAGCGGTGAAGGAAGCAGCGTTTGCATTATATCGGTCCATACAGAGAATTTGCATGTTAAAAGTTTCTCAAATCCGTTGTGCAATCCACATGGGGAACACGTCCCACAAGTGAAATTCCCAATCATGCAGATTATTGAGATGACTGAATTTTGCCTGCGGAATTTATGTTTTCTCATTCAGGGTAAATCCATGTATATTTACACAATATTTTATATTCTTAAAACATCACTTATAATGTTAGAATGAACAAGTGTGAATGCATTGCCGGTGCAAATGTCGATTTTGTTTAATAAAACATTTGAAACCCCCGAGAATGTTTAATTTGATGTGTTTGTGTTGTTTTTTATGTGAGCGCAGGGCCTTTTCTTCTCACGCAATGCTTATCTTACTCCAAAAGGGACTTTGCTCCCTTGACACTGAATCAAGGTCACGGCCATTGGTAAATGTTGGATAATGTTGGCCTAGATAAGTCACGTGTTCACTCTGACAACTTAAGACTATAGAAATTAAACATTTAATGTACCCTAACGTTTACCCTATCATTTACTGTATCGTCGCTCATTTATATAACCTTATGTGCTCTATGTTGCGTCTGGTGACAGGAGAGAATGCATGGCAGTTTAATGCTGTCATAAGACTGAAAATGTCAGAACAAAAGAAGCATTCAAGTGAGCCAATTTTTCACCTGCTTTTTTTATCATACATTAAGCTTTATATAGAGAAAAGGTGACGTGTAAATGCAGGTCTGTGAACAGGTTGGCCCTGTTGGTGTAGCGTGACTTGCTGACAATGGAGAGCTACTGTAGTGTGCAAAACGTTGTTTGGTGTGTTCAAAGGTGGTGAGTGGGTGAAAGTGACTGGCAGTGCAAACAACCGCTCTTTACTGGTGTACTTGGTCCAGCGGGGCTTTAATGAAGGCATGTCTAACATTGGGCCACAGCCAAACAATTCAGCTCTGTTGCATAACACCGGGAGACTGGGGCTGTTCGCTTGTGGAAGATTCAGTTGAAACTTGTTAGCAGAGCAGGCTTGACAAAAAAGGCCTTTCATCCTCAAAGGCTTATGATTTGTTAAATCTCATTAATTGGGGTAGATTTTGTGAGTATATAGTGTTCTGCAGTGTTGGTAGATAGCCAAAATAGAAAATCTGTTTCTAAGAAAACTAACAATTTGAGCCCAAAACCTCACATAATGAACAACTCTCTCCTAATGATTATAATGTCATTGCGTACAATATACAGTGGCCTCGAAACTAATTTGGACTCTTAAACAAAATTAATGTCACTGCATTAGATAAAATATCAGACCAAGTTGTATCTGCACATAAATGCTGTTTTTTCACTATTCGGCTTCACTTTTTGCTTGATGTCTTTTCATTTACTGGTGTTTTGGTGATTTTAAGTGTCACAATACATTTCATCTTCATGCAGTTAGCAAACCAACTCCCATTCAAGACTGCATTAGACTTCAGTGGTTTAAATATTTATTATATAAAGCCATAAAGTCAAGAGGTAAAATAGCAATAGAACAGTAAATTAAGATATAAA
The DNA here is from genome assembly GCF_001515605.1 of Sinocyclocheilus anshuiensis. NCBI lineage: Eukaryota > Metazoa > Chordata > Actinopteri > Cypriniformes > Cyprinidae > Sinocyclocheilus > Sinocyclocheilus anshuiensis. The sequence goes on along the minus strand of NW_015554266.1, from coordinate 176,919 downwards.
AACTGACATAAGTGCAGACTTAGAATGATCACAATTTTTAGCATACTAAAATGTGATCTCTTTTTATATACAGTACATCTGTTCCTATCTCAATAGCAAATAAAGTATAAATGTATTTACAAACCATAGGTGAAAGAATCTCAGAGAAAATATAAAGGAGTACAAAATCCAACGGCGGTGAAGAATATTGGGAGAGTAGAATACGCAAAACGTATATAATAGTTCTGCCATTTCAACAGTTGATGTAAAAGCAAAACGTGCTCCCGTTTAGTTGTTTCCTTTGCGTAAAACGTACACAGTGTTCTAACCAGTCACAAAATAACAAGTTTCAGGAGTCAGCGATGTTCTCGACACTACATGCGACTAAATTGTGCCAAATAGCAACATATTTGATGATGTTTAATGTGCAGCCAGATTTTGGACCAATGAGATTTCATTGTGGGCGGGGCTTCCCACCACAATGCTGCACCAACCAAGTGACTGACAAAATATTCTGTGGCTGGTTAGGACAAACACATTGACGTGGGAAGAGCCTTTGTCGCTTTATTGCAACATGCCTACTTAGGATATGTTGTTAGCAAGAGAAAAGCAGTACCAAAATAACAGGAAGGAGAGAGTAGAAGGAACAGTGCTAGTTGTTCTTAACGAGAGTCTTTTTAAGGCGAGGAACGAGGAAAACGGTGCCGTCCGCAGTGTGCTGAAGGGAGTATTCGTTGGGCGAGAAAGGCTTGCCGTGCTCGTCTCGAAGCATACCGAAGACATCATGGTACAAGGTACTCAACTGCTGCTTCATCTCTCTCAGACTGGTGCTACGTTGGCTCTTCTCCTTCACCAAACGCTCCTTCTCCTCTTTCAGCGAGTCCAGCTCGTACTCCAGGCCCACAATGTTCTCCAGCTTCCGCTTGCGGCAGTTCTGCGCAGCAACCTTGTTCTTGCCCCGACGGCGGATGTCTCTGACGAGGGCCAGTTGAGCCTCGTTGAGCTGGTGTTTGGACATCATCTCGTTGAAGTCATCCACAGCCAGATTGATGATCTTGTCCACAGTAAATGGGATCTGCAAGGCTTTTGCTCTCTGTTCGTCACGGGAGAGCCGGGCCTCAGAGCGTTTCTTCTGCTTGTCTTTGGTAAAGGGAGGTTTGGAGTGGCCATTGGCCTCCGCCGGCTCTATCTTTGGGCTCTTCGCTTTCATCTGCTGTGCCTCTGCTGGAGGTTTCTCTGAAAGAGATGCCTGAGATGCTCCATCGGTAAGGTAAACCAGTGGGAATATCTCGGCATAATCTGACTCCATGTCTCCCGGGCAACCGTCCATCTCTTCGGAGTCAGAGTCACTGAAACCAAAGTATCCATCTCCGTTCAAGGACTTCCCCGGAGAGCTTGTGTGAGGGCTGGAATCCAGCGACAAGCCGGAATCAGAATCTGGGAATTCGGACATAGGCTCTGGTTTTCCTGAGCTGAAGCTTCCAGGTGAAAAGCTGTGCAGATCCATAGGGTTCACAGGAGGATCGCTGGGGATCTCCGCCAGTTGGCTGACCGTACTTCCTTCATCGGATGTGAGAGGACCGCTGTTCACTTTAACCTCCATCTCAGGATAAAACAGCTCATTGAATTCTTCAGGTCCAAACTCGGCCCCCACCTCTGGGACATTCAGACTCATCTGGCTGAGGTTGGGTGACACCATAGTGTTAAAGGATCCATCATATGTGTTGATGTATTCGGGAGGACACACCTCTGTCTGGACGGACGAGAAATGGTCCATCCCGGGCAGATATTGGCTGTAGTTTGGGTCCTGTGCGTCTGTGGAAGGTTTCATAAATCCATCCATACCCAACG
>NW_015554266.1:157589-170089 GCF_001515605.1 Sinocyclocheilus anshuiensis | reverse complement strand
ATATATATATATATATATATATATATATATATATATATATATATATATATATATATATATATATATATATATATATATATATATATATATATATATATATATATATATATATATATATATATATATATATATATATATATATATATATATATATATATATATATATATATATATATATATATATATATATATATATATATATATATATATATATATATATATATATATATATATATATATATATATATATATATATATATATATATATATATATATATATATATATATATATATATATATATATATATATATATATATATATATATATATATATATATATATATATATATATATATATATATATATATATATATATATATATATATATATATATATATATATATATATATATATATATATATATATATATATATATATATATATATATATATATATATATATATATATATATATATATATATATATATATATATATATATATATATATATATATATATATATATATATATATATATATATATATATATATATATATATATATATATATATATATATATATATATATATATATATATATATATATATATATATATATATATATATATATATATATATATATATATATATATATATATATATATATATATATATATATATATATATATATATATATATATATATATATATATATATATATATATATATATATATATATATATATATATATATATATATATATATATATATATATATATATATATATATATATATATATATATATATATATATATATATATATATATATATATATATATATATATATATATATATATATATATATATATATATATATATATATATATATATATATATATATATATATATATATATATATATATATATATATATATATATATATATATATATATATATATATATATATATATATATATATATATATATATATATATATATATATATATATATATATATATATATATATAATATTTTTATGATTATATTATTTATCAAATATTTTATTTTAAAAATGTTGCCAGCAAGAAATATTTATGGCATTTCCAGGACTGGCAATAAGTTCATTTTGGACCCTGCTCTGATTATAGGGTGTTAATGAGGTCTGGTTGAGGGTTCATACCTGCAACTCTGGGAGTGAGAGCAACTCCATCCAGGCTTGATCCAGAGAGCCTGGCAGCAAAGGATCGTGGGTAAAGTCTGGGATGTCTGGGGGCATCATAAGATCTGTGGAAGGAGGAACGGATGCGTCCAGGCAAGGCGGCGCTGACTGCACAGAAAACAGAGAAGAGAGATAATTAGACTGAAGTGCAGTGACATGTATAGGTGTTATGTTGCCATGAGGTGTGAGGTGTTACATGGCTGATAAATATCCCATAATTACCTCAGCTGCCTCATCTAGTGGAAAAGTCTCCACCAGGAGCTGCATGCACTCATCAAATGACATGGCATCACCATCCTGTTCTGCGAAAACGCCATTCTGCACGTACACAGTCAAATACACCTTAATAAACCCAGTGCATCGACACACAGAGCAGGAAACATACATGTAAATGTAGATTCTATGACTGGACTGACTTGACTGAGTTAGTTATCGAAACAAACTTTAAGGTAAAATTGTATGATTTCATGTACTGATTTGAAAGGGACTGGGATTTCTGTAGTTACTACTAAAGTGGAAGTGTTTGTGTAGATGTGGTTGTGCTTTGGATTTTTAATTTCCGTAAATTTAATGAAGTGTGCTCTGGATGCTAAATTAAATTAATAGTTTCATCATTGCTAATTTAACTAATTTTATTTATTAATGGAATTAACATGAGTCTCAAACTATGCATAGACTTGCCAAAGTCTGCAAAACGTCAGATTTGGAATGTGATCTCAAACATTTCTCATCATTCTCATTCTTCTAGCATCAAATGATCTGAGCTATGCCATCATTGCCATCATATAAAACTCATCCTTGGCTGGAATCTATATATTTGAAACGGTAACACAATATTTGCTTTAAATTGGACCATAAAAGCGTTCATTTAGTGACTTGCTATTCAAAAACGTACCAAATATCTATTCATCTAATTTATAATAAAAAATTTAATAAAAAAAAACCATTTGGACTTGTGCATCTTCTAACAACTTTTACCTCAATGGAAAATGTACAATCACAAGTTTAGGATGCCTAAAGTATTGTATTGTATTGTAGTGTATTTTGTTTTATTTTATTTTTACCAGAGTTCCACCAAGATGTACACAAATTCAGTTCAATTCAATTAAATAATTAATAGTTTTCCTAATGCTATTTCAACTATATTTATTAATCAGGGCTCCAGAGACATTGGCTCCTATAAGAAACAAAATTAGGTGCCTAATTATTTTTTTAACTGCCACAGAATAAACATGTTTTTTGTTTTAGTTTTTTTACAATTTAACATTTCAGTCATACTGTCATGTGTTTATGTCTCATCTTTTCTTTATCAGCATTTTAATCCATCTTGTAGATGTCCTGGGTTCTAAGGTTCAATTAAAGTGGGAACTAAATGTCTTTTCCAACTTGAGAACTATATTCAATCACAAAGAATTGTTTATTGCACAGAATCTGTACCAATGTCACGGACCATTATTATTTCAGCATCATTTGGCCCTTGAGTGTAGTTTGGGCCCCTCCTCAATGCATCCTATAAATGTTGTCATATGCATGCACACATCCAGTTTTTTTTTTTCTCGTTAGTAGCATGCAATTATAGGTGGTGTTGAATTTTATCTTTAGCTCCTTGCATTCTTTCTTATCATGTAGACAACAGGTTAAGTAAAAATATGAATAGTTATAGTTATTTTTCTAGCTGACTAATGAGCTTATGGACGCCGAATGGTTATTCTGTGGTAAATGTATTTACGTGTAATCACTGAATGAGTGATTACATGAGACATTTCAGTAAGCTGTACTGTATCTTATAATATACCTTTGATGTTCATTCATGTTTATTTCGTACTATAGTAGTAAAGAGAAAGATATGATGGGTTCACGTGCTCATGCCGCATTAAAGAGCGGCAAAACGGCATTTATTGTTTTTAATTTCGTTATGAATTTGGCAGAATTTTAAAGCTGATACTTTTTTTATTAAAAGGTAACAGAGCGCAAGGCTTATTGCGATTATTATATGGCAAGTGCGCTACAAATAATAATAAGTTCACGCATTAACAGAACACAGCATATAGACTAAACGATATTGTTAACATCCACACAGCTGACAGCTTTACCTGTTGTAGTTTGTTCAAGTTGTGCACGAAACAGACCCTGCTTTACTGCACTTTGACTTTGCACGTCTCCGTCATTTTGGATCTCTCTCATGCTGCACAGCTGGAGCTGCTTTCAGCAGAGATGAGGACTGTTTTTCCTCTAAAACTTTGATGCGCATCGTCTCGGTTTATTACGTCAACATAAACAAATGACGTGATCGCAAAACAATCAGGAAAAAGGGCATTACATGCAAGTTTTTAAGTCATAACATGTAAATTTATATAGTCGCCAGTGCCGACCTCAGCTAAAACTTCACTCGCAAATTAAAGGGGTCATATGATGCAATTTAAATTTTTCCTTTCTCTTTGACAGGGCATCATCACAATATGGTGAGGGGCGTAACATTTCCGTCTCACGCTTGAGGTATTCGGCCAATCACAACGCACTGGATAGCTGGCCAATCAGAGCACACCTCGCTTTTCAGACCGATGAACTTTGTAAAAATCGACACGATTCAGAAAGGCGGGGCATAGAGGAGAAACAATAATGTACAGTATGTGGAAAATAATGTGTTTTTTTAACCTTAAACCGCATAAACACATTTCATTACACCAAATACACAAAATACTGTTCTTTTTAGCAGCATCATATGACCCCTTTAATATTTTTGGTCGCAAATGCAACCATTAATGGAATATTTATAACATTAATTATTTATTAAATTTGAGATGAGATTTCAGCTGTCTCAAACTATGCTTAGACTTGCCAAGAAACCAAAGTCTGCGATCAAAAGTCATCCATTTTGATGTGTTCTCAAACATTTCTCATCATTCTCATGCTGCTAGGATCCAAACAAAGATCTGAGCTATGCCATCATTTTGTAGCTATAAACTCTTATGTCTCATATATTAGTTTCTCTCAGGAGCTTTAAGAGTAACATCTGAGACGAACTCAGAGTTAGCAGAATAAACGTAGGCAATTAGGTCCAAAGTTAAGGAAAAACTCAAGTGCGTTCACGTTGTACAGGACGAAAATCACACAGTACATCTGCGAAACACAAATTTACCTAACCTCCTCAGGGGAAACAAGCTCTTTAGTGTCCTATCAATGTCATACTAGGATTGTTTGCGAGTTTATTTGCTTTCCACTTCGCGGAACTGCGCTTACGATAAAGCCTTACCACCTGAGTTCCAGTAATTATGCCATAGTGGCGGTTACCAAGCAACTAAGCAGCTGCACCCTGTAATATGAGGGGAGGGTGAGGCCTGTTGAGCTCCTCTGTCTGTGTGTGTGTGTGTGTGTGTGTGATCTCACATCTGCTCTCCTCTTGCCCTGGCGTCGATGTGTACATACACACCTCTGTTCCTGTGACTGCATGGCGTACCTGTGTGACTGCGGCATTTGTCGTGTTGGTCTGCGTCAGCGGGGCGCTTCGAGGCACAAACTCTCCGGTCTCCTCGTCCAGCTGGAGTTGGGCGAGTAAAGCTTTCTCCTGCTCCCGCAAGCGCTGCTGCTGCTTCTCCTCTTCCTCCTCGCGCTGCCGACGCAACTCCACTTCCTTCTGTCTGTAGCTGAAATCAAACACTTCCCTCCCCGCACCCAGATCCACGTCCTGCCTCCACAGGATATCTATCAGATCCATATCCTAGAGAGAAACAGCAGAGCTAGATGAAGATGAGAGGAGAGCTGGCCTCCTCCTGACCACACCCCGCCTGTCTGGGAGGGATTATGAGCACGCCTCAGATAAGCACACGCACAATGCAAGACAGCGTGAATAATACATGCTGCTTCTCCTTTTTCATTCCTTCTCTGGGAACCACAATTCACCCACCCACGCGGATACAAACGCATGCACACGCTGTTAGTGTTACTATAAATGTTAGTGGCAGATTTAAAGGTCAGTTCAGCTCAAAAAGCACGAAAAACGATTGCTGCAAACTTCATTTTCTGACCTTCAGCTTGCGCTGCGAGTGAAACATTCATAGGCTGCATGCGGGAAGTTGACATGTCCTGTTGTGTGACGAGATTTTTATCTAAAAATATTTTCTAAGAACTTTATCAAAATTATGCATGCTCGTGTTATTTGATAGATGACATGGATTTGTCACACCACAGGACCATTTAAGAATGTATCAATTTTATCTATTATCTATTTTCTACTGAAGTGGAAGTTTGCTCTGAAAAAGTAAAGTTTTGTAGTCTGGATTAATGTAATGTAATGTCATTTAATTTAATTTTTTTAAGTTGTATTAATGATATTAGTTTTTAATACATTTTATGAATTCTGATTTTCTTTTTATTTTGAATGAAATGCCAGCAGCACTTATTTGACTGTTTATCTTGCTCAAGTCTCTTGCTCACGAGAAAAAGACTCCAGTAATCTCACATGTGTTTTCTCTATAGTTTTAGAAGAGATGCTCATATTATTTGACAGGCTGCATGAGATATTATTCTTTGAAAAATGAATTTGTCCCACTGCAGGACCATTCAAAATGAACTAATGAAGGCAAAATGTGTTTAGAAATAAAACCTGGTGACCAGTTAGAGCACCTAAAATATACATTTTTCCTAAACTCTTGTTGATTCAAACAGACATTGGTGTTCACGTTATATACGACATCAAATACCATTTATATTATGTTAAACTATTTATATAGCTCTGGTCTGGTTAGTGTCCTGCAGAGATCTGGAGGAGTGTACAGCGGCTCTGACCAATCAGCAGCCGAGAATGAAACGCCACCCGCCATGCTGGTTTAACTACAGAGATCAGGGTGTTTGTCAAATACAAGGACAGAGAACAATATATAGTTTGCGTCCTTGTCTCTGGCATGTTGACGTGCCCTTGGTAGACCACCAGAAATAATAAGAAGCATATTTAGATGTGCACATCCAGCAAGATGCATTAGGCTGGCCTTTTTCTTTAAGGTTTCTATTATGTAACAAAGTATTTGCTACTCCTTTTTTTTTTCTTTTTTTTTATTTATTTACTGTACTTAGATACATTAGATACATTTTTCAAGTATCTGTGCCTGTCGGGGGGGGGGTTACTTTCATTCCAAAGCATAATATCATAGTTTTTACTCTACAATACTTCAAAATATATTGTTCTTTGTTTGATATTTTAGTACAATGGCGATTAATGTTTTTATAGTTGTACGGCGAGTTTTAGTAATACTATTTTTTTTTTCTTATTTGCAGATGAAAAAAAATACTCAGTGTCTCCATGCACTAATTTTCCTAAACGACTAGCTAGATAAAATAATAAAAATGCTTCATTGATACAAAGTTTTTTTAACTTTTTAATACTTGAGGACATTAAAAATCAAGTACTTTTACTCAAGTAAAATGAACAAGCAGTAATTATACTTTTACTGTAGTACTGTTTGATTGGTATTAATTACGTGTTAGCGTTAGTTCTGGTAGGTCACATGAGTCAAGCTTGCATCAGCTGATTGTCAGCTGATCACATCTACCTATAGGAATACGACACCTATCGCTGGATGGGCAGGGAGTTTTTTGCCCAGAACAGAACCATACCGCCAAACCAAACTTTATGCTAAGTATCTATCATTTTGATGATAGTGGTCCTGACAGAATTAAAATGTTTTGTTTCAATTGGTCAAAAGGGCCTTTTTTCAGCTAATGGCTAACTAGTTCAGTGATGAGTCCACCGCTTCTGATGCAATACTGAAATTTCCAGGCATGTAAAAAGAGGTTACGAAAGCACTGGTGTGTTTTTATTGTAAAAAAAAAAAAATACCTAGAAGTCAGTGCATTTCAGCATCTCGTGTTTTGAAACCGATACACTTTAATTAATGTGCCTAAAACACCTGGAAAACAACTCCAAACAAAGCAGAATTCTGATCCCGCTTTTATAACCAGCGTCTAATCACAACTGGATCCTCAGATATTCATGATAGATGATATATTTGGCCAGACAGATTAATAGCCCAACATTTGGCTGTTTTCAGATTCCTGCCATCAGCTGTAACGGCTCCAAAATCCTATGAAGGCTCAAATAAAATAGAGTGAAACAAATGTTACTCTATTTTGACATGTGATATTTACTCGCACTCATGTTGTTACAAACCCATGAGATTTTGTCTATCTTCAGTATACAAATAAGAATATATTGAATATTTGTTTAATGCTGACTTTAATATTGACCATTTTGTCCATTCATTTGCCCATGCATCCAAAACTAGCACAAAATAAAAAGTACAAAGGTCATCATAAAAAAAAAAAAGTAATCCATATGAATCAAGCAGTTTAAGTCTTCTAAAGAGACACGATTGCTTTATATGCAGAACATATTTAAGTAAGTTAATGAAATATTAAATGAATTTTCCTCACACATATATATATACTGAGCAGTGCACATACATAGAGCACATCAAATATGGTAAATGTAAGCTCAACCATACTTGCTTAAAGCGTAAGAACGTTGTGTTACACGCAAGAACAAACCTCATCTGACCATTTGTGATGAGCGTATCTATGTGTGCTGTTGTGTTTATATGTGAATAAAAGCCTAAATGAAAACTGCTCATCATATCTGCATAAAGTGTAAACGGCTTGATTCATATGGATTACTTTGCAATGTCTTTATGAACTTTTTGAAGTGTCACTTTTGGTCACATGGACATTCAATCGCTCCGGTTTCATTAAAAATATCTTTATTTGTGTTTCAAAGATGAGCAAAAGTCTCACGGGGATGACTAAATGATGACAGAATTTTCATTTTTTTTGTCTTAACTATCCCTGTCAATTGTTAATTAGCCACCCAGCTCTATAAATATCATTCTCTGCTAATCGAGTGCTATACAATCTATGAGCTTGAATGCAAAATGTTGCTCTACGCTTGGTTCAAATGTTACACCACCAAATGAGACATTTAAAAATGCTGGTAATTAAATTTTTTTTCCCAGGCTGAGTGACACAAATATTTCTGAAACCTTGGCCTCTGTCTTTTCTTGATTGATGGTTGCAGGAACTAAAATCACAGTGTCTGAGATATGCAGTGCTTAGTCTTTAACCTCCTCTACCGTTTATTTACACTGCGAAAGCTTTGCACCATCCGTCTGCAGCGCTGCGTTTATCTGTTTATGAGGTCAGAAAAACCATGTCGAGCATGTGACTCGAGAGCTGTAGAAAATCAGCATACTATAGTTTCAGATCACAAGGCCCAGGGGACTAAACAGAGAAGAAATGTGTTCTGACAACAGAGGAACTGCAGAGTTAAGAGGAAGCGATTCTGTTTCACAATTCGGAATCAGCCGTCAGCATTGACATCACAGCAGAATTCAGCAGATGCTACAGTTGAACTAAATAAGGCTACATAAAGGACTGTTTCGGAATGTTCATTTTATTATTATTATTATTATATTAATAATTTTGCCCATGTATAACTTCTTAGTCAATTTAATTTATTTAAACACCTATAAATGACAAATTTATAAAAAATATACATATATATTTTATAACAATGTTATGACACGTTTCTTTTTGACTAAAGGACTTTTTCTGAATTCTCAATTTATTATTATTATTATTATTAGTCAAATGTTTTCATGTTTAGTATTTATTTATTTTTATTTATTTATTATTTGTTTATTTGTAATATATTAGCACATAAATTCTGTCAATTTAATTTATTAAAATTGTTCATATTTATTTAAAAATACATATACATTTCTTAACAACATTTTTTTTAACAATATGATACAAATACAAAAAAGACTGCCAATTTATTATTTTTATTATTATTATTATTAGTGAAATGTTTTCATGTTTAGTATTTATTTTTATTTTTATTATATTAGCACATAAATTCTGTCAATTTAATTTATTTACATTTTCAATATTTATTTAAAAAAATTATACATTTATTAAAAAGGTTTTATAAAAATATGATACATATACAAAAATGACTGTCAATTTATTATTATTAGTAGTAGTAAATTGTTTTAATGTTTAGTATTTATTTTTATTTATTTATTTTTATTATTATTATTATTATTAGCACATAAATTCTGTCAATTTAATTTATTTACATTTTAAACCAAACAAACTTATTAAAAAAGTTTTATAACAATATGATACAAATACAAAAAGGACTGTCAATTTATTGAATGTAGTATTATTATTATTATTAGTCAATTGTTTTTTATCTTTAGTATTTATTTTTTATTTATTCATTAATAATAATTTTGCCAGTGCAAAAATTCTTAGTCAATTTAATTTACATAAACACATATAAATTACAAATTTATATACAAATGTTTTATAACAATATAATGATATGGGTGTTTCCACAAACGAGGTCTAGAGAATAACTGAGTGGATGAGATCCTGGCGTCTCAGAGGCCTCCAGACAGCAACATGTCCGTCTCGCTCGGAGTCACATGCATCCTCTCCAGCTCCAGATAAGAGACGGGGAGGAGCCACAGAGATGATGAAACATCTAAACTACTGCTAATGGGCCCCTCTCACGAGAGGACGGACCGGACCCTCTCCTCCAGCATGAGTAGAAGCGCTCTCTTCCTCCTCGAAGCAGAATGAATGACCAACGTGTGTTTCCGATTGTTTAGTTTGGGTGTTTTGTGAGTGGAAATGTTTCTTTAAAGAGCTTTCAAAACATATTCTGTTGTTTACGAGTGCGTTACAAAAGCATATGTTGTCAATCCAATGATAAATAGTTATTTAAAACAGATCTTTAATGAAAAAAATAGTCCAAAACTGAAAAATATTGGGTTATTATTATTATTATTTTCTGTTTTATTATTATCTTTCTTCTGTGAAACACTACACAAAGTGTTTGGCCGTTTGTTTGAGGTTTTGTTGTCCATACAGAGGGGCAGTAGATGGTGAATTTTAACTGCCAAACTCAAAAAAATGACAAAGCACTATAATATTCTCATAAAAGTAGTCCATATTAATTGTACACTAAATTTCAAGTCTTCTGAAGCCATATCATCCTTTTTTTCATGACAAACAGAGCAAAAAAAACTACAATTAAAAACTTAAACTATACAGACATTTAAAAAAATGTATAAAAATGACACTAACTAGAAAATATTCAAATGTTTCAAAATATAAACAAAAAGTTGAATCATAAATTAACACTGAGCCCAAGATTTAGTGTTTCACGGTAAAAAAAATAAAGAAAATAATATTGGTCTGAATGACATGAGGGTGAAAATAATCACCATTTGCTGGTGAACTGTTCCTTTAAAGTGAAAGGAACAATATCTGGTAAATATTATCAGTTTTGTGATCGCGGTGAGTGTTTTTGATCTGATGATAATCTCATGCTGCTGATAACGTTGACACTCATTATGTGGGGTTTTGTATAAAACATAAGTGAATGTGAGGCTAAGACTAAGAAGAGTATTGCACGTATGTTTGTGTATCCATAAGCCTATTGATGGGATTGCATTTAGAAGTGAAAACGTATATGCAAGACACGCCTAACTACATAATTAATGTTCAAAGTGTTGTTATCATCATCCAGGTTAATGGCAACGAGAAACCAGAGGCGGATATTAAAACTGCAAAGTTTCCTGATAAAGAAGTGATTATTTTTCGCACCTGTCTCACTTCCTGTTCCTCTAGACTGCGGGAATGTGGAATATACCGTTGGAGGAACAAGAGAACTCCTTGTTCTCTATTTTAGTTCACTGCACAGTTCAGGAAGGTACGGCACGTAATCAGCGTTAAAACCGGTTCACCAAGCCCTCACGTTATTCCACTCTCAATTAAATATTATTATTACGAGCATCGAAACGCTTGCTTCTCATAGAACTGATTTAAATATAGTTCCCTTCAACATATTTAAATGTGTACTTTGGGCATCAGCACACACACTTAATCATTTTCATTAAAAACACTGACACACTTGATTACATTATATATATACCGCTAAACAGATCATTAAGTAGCCTAAAGCACACGGCACAATAATTCATTTGGTGTCACATCACTTTAAAGCATTACTTGTATGTGTTTTATAAACTAAACTGTTTATCATCTAACAAAATTAACCTAGCATGAAAGCTGTTCGTTTAAAATATGTCAGATATCTGTTTCTCCGCTTAAAATGGGGATTTTGGCCTGTTCCACCTCAGTGGTCTTGACCTTCATTCAATGTCGTAATTCTGACATGATCTATGAATAATATGTGTACAATACAGTAAAAAGCATATTTCTTTTAATGTAATTTATGGGACATTAAGTTTATAAACAACAAGGCCCTACTTAGTGACAGCTTAATTTAAGTGTGTGTGTGTGTGTGTGTCTCTCTCTCTCTGTGTGTGTGTGTGTGTCTCTCTCTCTCTGTGTGTGTGTGTGTGTCTCTCTCTCTCTGTGTGTGTGTGTGTGTCTCTCTCTCTCTGTGTGTGTGTGTGTGTCTCTCTCTCTCTGTGTGTGTGTGTGTGTCTCTCTCTCTCTGTGTGTGTGTGTGTGTCTCTCTCTCTCTGTGTGTGTGTGTGTGTCTCTCTCTCTCTGTGTGTGTGTGTGTGTCTCTCTCTCTCTGTGTGTGTGTGTGTGTCTCTCTCTCTCTGTGTGTGTGTGTGTGTCTCTCTCTCTCTGTGTGTGTGTGTGTGTCTCTCTCTCTCTGTGTGTGTGTGTGTGTCTCTCTCTCTCTGTGTGTGTGTGTGTGTCTCTCTCTCTCTGTGTGTGTGTGTGTGTCTCTCTCTCTCTGTGTGTGTGTGTGTGTCTCTCTCTCTCTGTGTGTGTGTGTGTGTCTCTCTCTCTCTGTGTGTGTGTGTGTGTCTCTCTCTCTCTGTGTGTGTCTGTGTGTGTTTCTGTCTGTCTGTGTTTCTGTCTGTGTGTGTGTTTCTGTCTCTCTATCTGTGTGTGTGTGTGTGTCTGTGTGTGTGTGTTTATGTCTGTCTGTGTTTCTGTCTGTGTGTATGTGTGTTTCTGTCTCTCTATCTGTGTGTGTGTGTGTGTTTCTGTCTGTGTTTCTGTCTGTGTGTGTGTTTCTGTCTCTCTATCTGTGTGTGTGTGTGTGTGTGTGTCTGTGTTTCTGTGTGTGTGTGTGTATGTTTTTGTGATTTATGAGGACACAAATTTGTATAATGACATGGGTATGACAAAGGTATTACAACGAGAAGATGATTTATGAGGACATTTATGTTTAGGTGTAGGGCAATAGAAAATACAGTTTGTACAGTATAAAAACCATTACGCCTATGGAATGTCCCCACAA
>NW_015554266.1:152358-157426 GCF_001515605.1 Sinocyclocheilus anshuiensis | reverse complement strand
TGTGTGTTTCTGTCTCTCTCTCTCTCTCTCTCTCTCTCTCTCTCTCTCTCTCTCTCTGTGTGTGTGCGCTTATTTCTTTTTCTTTTTAATTCAGATGTTGTTGTTTTTTCGTATTTCCAAAACAGGCATGCTAAAACGGCAAGAGATATAAAAACAAGCGAAAATAAAATAGCTTGTATAAAATTTAGTTTGACCTTCTGTGATTAACAATCAATATTTTCTGAAGGTCAAGTGCCTCCATCAGTGACCTTTTTTTTCTAGGCTTTGTACCCTATTCAAGTGTCCCATCAATGAAAAGTACCATAAAGCTTTGATTCATATATTTTCATGCATTCACTTCTAAATGTGAATGCTCTACTGATCTCGCCATGTAATATTTGTCAATAACTAGATATGAAAGTTTTTTATGTGTTTTACCAAAAACCCTATTTCCTTATTTCAGCTAGGTATAAAGAATCACATTAGATGCTGAGGATCGCTTCTTTACGTCAGGATACAAGGGTAAAGTAAACAGCCACATTCCAGACTGGAGCCGCCTGCTAGTGTGCGAGTGAGTGCGCATGCGCAGCCTGCCGCGGGATCACAAGCACAAACACATCAAAGCGCATCGACGCGTCTCACGACAGAAGTCCACCGCGGGCCAGCTTCGCATCGCGCTACTAACCATTCAACCCTGCGATGATTTATATTTACATGTATTTTGATACTTCTCCCTTCCTTTCGTTCCTAGGACGGCCCAAGTTCAATGGCTATGCAGAATTTGGGCTGAAAAGGAGAGTCGCGAGGAAACGGGACAGAGGAAACGCCTCCTTTAACACAGAATATACATTAAAAAAAGACGTTTCCACCACATTTCGCCACTCCAACCATGTCACGAGTTATAGGAAGAAACAAAACATCCTCGATGATTATCATCTTGAAACTTTAAAATCAGAAACTCCAGGCAATTAAAAAGTCAAGAGTGGAGTGTATAAAGAGGCAGTGATCTGGTGGCACATTTATGCCACGAGCAATAAATACATCTGAATAACCTCGCATGGCCCACAATACCGGTTCAAATGGCAAAATGATGTAACATCATAGTACAACTAGAAAACCTCCGATTTCTCTTTAATTTTAGTATCGTTTTAATACTATTAAACATACTAGACATTATTATAACATTAGTGACGCAATTAATTATTAGTAAATATTATTTACCTGTTGGCTTGGATGCATTTTAGGCAATTCAGTGTCCATCATGCTGAGAGATCTTCTCTCCTTTTTCGCCGTAACTCCTAATGTGATTTATTTGTTTGTAATCCTTCACATCGAAATAAAGTCAGGCTTAAAATAAGCAGGTCAGCTTGCCGTCGCGACTCGCCGCTCTTCAGAAGGAAATGCTGTCCGTGGAGTTATGAAAATTTATGGAAAGCCCCAGTCATTCGATGGCCCCGCCCACACTCACGCTGACCAATAGAAAGCGCCCGCTGAGCTGTTGCGGGACACGCCCCCTTTTACTTTCACACTACATACATCCAAACTGAACTTTTTTTTTAACGTTGCCACTTTATTTTAACCATAACTCTATTACTATTATACTCTATTATTATATAATAGTTATTTCTAATAACTATTAGAAATCTATTATTTTTTATTTTTAATCTGAAAGCGGCACTCGGTTTGATGAATAGCACCTAGGCTATATTATTTATTTAACATAAATATCCTAAGCTTATCTTAACAGATGAGTTTTTAAGAGTTCAAAAATATTTGCAATTTTTTAATAATAAAAAAACAAACAGAGTTCGTAGCCTTTTGTGACAACTGATTCCTAGCAAATAGCCTACATAACAAAGGCTATGGTGTTGGTTTTGAGTTGCAGATTGCTGCACCTGCTTTGGACTCAACACGATAGGCCAGTTTTTGTGTCAGGTGACTTTTCTTAGGCTTTAGTGGACCTGCACGATCAAACACGCTGTAAGAGCAGACACAAGCACACACCTGCTAATGTAACTGTGGCAGCTGCATGTCTGTCTGTCAGATAGCGACCCCTGCTGTCTGGCCTCAGGCTTTTTTTGTTTTTGTTTTTGTTTTTTTCCCACAGTGTAATTAATCTTCAACCTTTTAAACCACAATTTAACCACTCTAACCAATTTCAGAGTTTATAATGACAAAACTTTAAACTAGACTAGCATTGAAATGTTGCTTGGGTTGGCCTATGCGAATGATCTGTCTGGAATGATGCACTGAATGTTTACAAGTTTGAAATGGTCATCTGACAAAAACTATAATTACTGTTGTTAAAAGATCAACCCACACCGTGACACTTAGCTAAATCATACTGTCAGCTGAGTGCAAAGTGTATTCTGTGTTGCCTATTACCTACAATAGGCGTTTCATCAGCGATGGCAGAGACTTTTAGAAACTCTCTTAAAGCGCACTTTCATTAGTTTATGTGATTTGTGAACTAACAACGTCCAACAGTGTGCTTCAAATTAGAAATCATATTTTTTGAAAGTCATGAACATTTCTACTGTGAAACAATGTTTGTGTGTTTTGTGTTTTATTGTGCTGCAAATTGTGATACAATTATATTTTAAAAATTTTGGAAGTCACATAAATAATTTCCACTTTTTTTTATATAATTCTATCTCTGTCTGTCTGTCTATCTATCTCTGTCTGTGTCTGTCTATCTATCTATCATATCTATCTCTGTCTGTCTGCCTGCCTGTCTGTCTGTCTATGTATCTCAGGCTTTAGTGGACCTGCACGATCAAACACGCTGTAAGAGCAGACACAAGCACACACCTGCTAATGTAACTGTGGCAGCTGCATGTCTGTCTGTCAGATAGCGACCCCTGCTGTCTGGCCTCAGGCTTTTTTTGTTTTTGTTTTTGTTTTTTTCCCACAGTGTAATTAATCTTCAACCTTTTAAACCACAATTTAACCACTCTAACCAATTTCAGAGTTTATAATGACAAAACTTTAAACTAGACTAGCATTGAAATGTTGCTTGGGTTGGCCTATGCGAATGATCTGTCTGGAATGATGCACTGAATGTTTACAAGTTTGAAATGGTCATCTGACAAAAACTATAATTACTGTTGTTAAAAGATCAACCCACACCGTGACACTTAGCTAAATCATACTGTCAGCTGAGTGCAAAGTGTATTCTGTGTTGCCTATTACCTACAATAGGCGTTTCATCAGCGATGGCAGAGACTTTTAGAAACTCTCTTAAAGCGCACTTTCATTAGTTTATGTGATTTGTGAACTAACAACGTCCAACAGTGTGCTTCAAATTAGAAATCATATTTTTTGAAAGTCATGAACATTTCTACTGTGAAACAATGTTTGTGTGTTTTGTGTTTTATTGTGCTGCAAATTGTGATACAATTATATTTTAAAAATTTTGGAAGTCACATAAATAATTTCCACTTTTTTTTATATAATTTCACAAAATTACAGCTTGATTGGAAATGATGCACACAAACTAAAAATTGGCAACTCTATCCACAAATTATATTTACATCGATTTTTCTTTGTTTCCTTTATGTCATATAGTTCATCTATCTATCTATCTATCTATCTATCTCTCTGTCTGTCTGTCTGTCTGTCTATCTATCTCTGTCTGTCTGTCTGTCTGTCTGTCTGTCTATCTATCTCTGTCTGTCTCTCTGTCTGTGTCTGTCTGTCTATTTATCTATCTATCTCTGTCTGTCTGCCTGCCTGCCTGCCTGTCTATCTATCTCTGTCTGTCTGTCTGTCTGCCTGCCTGCCTGCCTGCCTGCCTGTCTGTCTGTCTATCTATCTATCTATCTATCTATCTATCTATCTATCTATCTCTGTCTGTCTGTCTGTCTGTCTCCCTCTCTATCTATCTATCTCTGTCTGTCTGTCTGTCTGTCTCCCTCTCTATCTATCTATCTCTGTCTGTCTGTCTGTCTGTCTCCCTCTCTATCTATCTATCTCTGTCTGTCTGTCTGTCTGTCTCCCTCTCTATCTATCTATCTCTGTCTGTCTGTCTGTCTGTCTCCCTCTCTATCTATCTATCTCTGTCTGTCTGTCTGTCTGTCTCCCTCTCTATCTATCTATCTCTGTCTGTCTGTCTGTCTGTCTCCCTCTCTATCTATCTATCTCTGTCTGTCTGTCTGTCTGTCTCCCTCTCTATCTATCTATCTCTGTCTGTCTGTCTGTCTGTCTCCCTCTCTATCTATCTATCTCTGTCTGTCTGTCTGTCTGTCTCCCTCTCTATCTATCTATCTCTGTCTGTCTGTCTGTCTGTCTCCCTCTCTATCTATCTATCTCTGTCTGTCTGTCTGTCTGTCTCCCTCTCTATCTATCTATCTCTGTCTGTCTGTCTGTCTGTCTCCCTCTCTATCTATCTATCTCTGTCTGTCTGTCTGTCTGTCTCCCTCTCTATCTATCTATCTCTGTCTGTCTGTCTATCTATCTCTGTCTGTGTCTGTCTATCTATCTGTCTATCATATCTATCTCTGTCTGTCTGTCTAACTATCTCTGTCTGTCTGTCTGTCTGTCTGTCTGTCTATCTATCTATCTCTGTCTGTCTGTCTGTCTATCTCTGTCTGTCTGTATGTCTATCATATTTTTTGAAAGTCATGAACATTTCTACTGTGAAACAATGTTTGTGTGTTTTGTGTTTTATTGTGCTGCAAATTGTGATACAATTATATTGAAAAAATTTTGGAAGTCACATAAATAATTTTCACTTTTTTTTATATAATTTCACAAAATTACAGCTTTATTGGAAATGATGCACACAAACTAAAAATTGGCTACTCTATCCACAAATTATCTTTACATCGATTTTTCTTTGTTTCCTTTATGTCATATAGTTCATCTATCTATCTGTCTATCTGTCTATCTGTCTATCTCTCTATCTATCTATCTATCTATCTATCTATCTATCTACCTACCTACCTGTCTGTCTGTCTGTCTATCTATCTATCTATCATCTATCTGTCTGTCTGTCTGTCTGGTTATCTAGCTATCTACAGGTGCATCTCAATAAATTAGAATGTCGTGGAAAAGTTAATTTATTTCAGTAATTCAACTCAAATTGTGA
>NW_015554266.1:139324-147423 GCF_001515605.1 Sinocyclocheilus anshuiensis | reverse complement strand
CTATCTATCTATCTATCTATCTATCTATCTATCTATCTATCTATCTATCTATCTATCTATCTCAGGTGCTCTCTATCTATCTATCTCAGGTGCTCTCACACATATCTTATGGACCTCACTGTAACTAACAGCGCCGGTGATGCGTCTAGCCTGCCGCAAATTCTATAAGAAGAAGAAGCAGAAGTAACTAACAGACTAGTAACAGTAACTCAGAGCCTTAAAGCAGCAAACTGTAGCTTTCTCCCCTCGAAGCGCGTGCGTGATTGCGCGCGCACGATTGGCAGCTCCACGTCGACATTCTTCCAGCTGCTGCACGGACGCGCGCACGCGGCGTGAACGCGCTTCATCAACAGTTTGCACGAGCGTCATCTGTTCAACCAACCAGTCAATCCTCAGGGGCTTTTAACAGAGTCGACCACCGTGTTTAGACAGAGCGCTTCTTCTCCCAGGGCCTTTTAGTCTCGTGAGTTGCAACAGGTATGTTCTTTTCCATTTTCCCCTCTCCTTTCCCTCTGGAAGTGTGCTCTGCACTCACAGACTGTGCGCGTATGCTTAGAAAACACTCAGGCCAGATATATTCAACCGCTCAAGCCTGAAAGTAACTTTGGCAGGAATGGAAGTTTAACTATGGAAAGTAAACTAAGATGGTTACTTAAATGTCTGCGTGGAGTTACGTGCAAATGCATGACATATGACATTCTTAGTTTCCCCTTTCTTCAGAGTGTGACTTCTCTTTTAGTTCATTGTGAAATTCGGTTGAGATGTATCACAGGATTACAAACTGCTGTGATGGTCTTGATTCAGTAATGCACGTCCAAATTTGGACCCTTTTCGACACGTCAGCTGTTCCACGTATCGGCTGCCCCAATTACAGCTGTGCAAACAGACGGAGTGTGATAGGAAAGTCAATATAAATCTGTGTGTTTTTTTTCATTGTGTCAATTTACCTTTCTGTTATTATCATTTGTGTTGCATGCACTTAATTTGCATGGAAACTTGTGCAAGTAGGCATCTGTTTCTGCATATGTAGGCCGCCATAATGTGTTCATCATGGAGGCTGGTGAGGTGATTATATGCATGTTTGAATGAGAATGAGTCCAAGTTTCCAACTCCATTCATCTTATCCATCATTTGAATTCTTCTAATAACTATTATGGAGCTACAAGAGTTCTGGCCTGCCTCCTTTTCACTTCCAGCTCCGAAATACTTTGATCAGTCTCGCCTGTTAATCATCTTTCATCCTGAGAATTATTATAACTATTCTGTACTCCCTAAAACAATCCCACCTATTTTAACGTAAAAACTTAATTTCATTTGCAATAATCAAATTGGCTGTACAAGTCAACTCAACTTTTTCCCCCTTTTTTTCATAATATTTCTTTCATAGGATCCTCAATCTATTACTATTACTCTCTCTCTCTATATCTCTCTCTCTATATCTCTCTCTCTCTCTCTCTCTCTATCTATCTATCTATCTATCTATCTAGATTGAATCTCGTCTATCTTCTTTTTTTTCTTCAGCTAAACAGAAGAAGATATATTGAAGGATGTGGGTAACCAAACAGTTGACGGTAGCCATTGACTTTCATAGTATGGAAAAAATACTGTGGAAGTCAATGGCTACCGTCAACTGTTTGGTTACCCGCATTCTTCAAAATATCTTCTTCTGTGTTTAGCTGAAGAAAGAAACTCATGCAGGTTTGGAATAACATGAGCGTGAGTAAATGATGACAGAATTTTTATGTTTTTGGGTGAACTGTTCTTTTAAATTATTTTAATAAGTTCAAGTAATGGAAAAATATGTTACAAAGTCTTATTTATCCTATATATATATATATATGTATGTGTTTTTTACGGTGTATAAATAAAGAGATTTCTGAGGAGAGTTGGTACTGTGATTGAGGGAAATGTAAGGTATCTGTTTCTTTTAGAGGGTCGTGCAGAAAAGTTTCACCGAGAAGAAGGAAAATTAGCAAGCAGCGCTGTGGCTTTCCAAGTAAAGTTCTGTGATACACTCCGACTCTAATTGTTTGCAGTCAGTGCATTACAGAACTTTGTTTTGGGAGTTTAAAGCTCAGGCCTGGAGGAAACAATCATTCCATCTGGATGAAGCTGTAACAGCCCCTTGAAAACAGCAGTAAACTCCACATCATGTGTCCCTCAACATGCACAAATAAATCACATCATTATCAGCATCTCCTGTCTTTACATGACCATTCCTTTACCTTTACCTGCAAACAAGCACCAGAAACTGGAGCGAACATGCTTGGAGTTTGGGGATCACAGATACACTGATGTATTTGTGTTGTTTATATGGTCTCTTTTCAGAATCTGTTCTCCAAACACTCAATTAGCATAGCAGAGGCTATACCACAATTGCTAAATATCTAAAAATAACCGTTGCACAGTAACACACCACTTTCCAATTACCGTAACCTCGGTAAACACAAAAATGAGGCATTTTCTATTGTTGTAAAAAATAATGTATATCATATTTACAAGAGGGAAAGCACTTTAAATGGAGAGATGTTTGTGATGGCAGCATCAGACCCACAGGAGGCAGACGAGCACATGTCTGGGTTACTCTTAAGGTCACGTGACTCAGAAGGACACAGGTAATGGCACAAGTGGGTTAATTTGTCTGACATGCGTCATCCATACTACGTTTTTTGTTTTTCTAGAAGGACAGAGAAAACATTTTATTGGCCTTGACAGAACAGATTTTCAGTCATAAAATACAGTGTTTCATGCGTGTCTGAAACACTGCATTCTGAAATAGTATGCGACATGCAAAGTATGCATCTGGAAAATAAAAGTGAGAGGTTTTTGTTGCAGTGCATTTAAAGTACATCTGTGACTGATTAGTCAAGCAAATAAAGATTGAAACTGCACAGATCCCATTTAACCCATGAGGGTGCTTAACATAAGTTCAGAGTAATCATTTACAAACACACTGACGGACTGCTGACGGGTAAAACTGGTGCAAATCCCGGGACGTCAGGGGAACATGTCCCCTCCACTTTTTGAAAATCCCCCCCTGCCCCTTCAGCTTAATGTTTTATTTTTGACTTGCATGTTTTTTTTAAGTCTTGCTAATCTAAGCATTAAAACGATTTTACACTGATCAAGTGCAAGAATTCTTGAAAGAGTAATAAATTCGGTACTCCAGCGCTGTTTTCTGCACGCGCACACAGAGAGCCGCGTCTCATCACACAGTGCGTCATCACAGAACTGAGTTATTGCAGCGTCATACTGCACCTCAACGGACAAATACACACAAAATTAAGTCCAGTTAAAAATTAAGTTACGAGTATTCTCGTAAGCGCAGTCTTAACTGAGTTAAAATAAAAAGTTTTAAATGAACGTAAACTGTTGGGAGAAAAACTGTGTGTCAGATCCCTGCATTTGGTCTGATAGCGACAGCAGTTTTTAATATATAGGCTATGTTGCTATCAATTAATGTTAATTAAGAACAAAAGAAAAATCACAGATCTGCTCTTGACTGAATAACCTCTTCATCTTTAATAAGGATTAATCCATAAATATTTGGAAAAACCGTAAATACCGCTCAGCATTAAGCAAAATCACACACAGGTGCAACATGTTTTGAGTGCTGAGAGAAATTATATGAAAGCTATATGAATGAATTTTCTGAATTCATAAGGGGGAACCCACTGTCTTCAGAAACGTTTCGCTGGCATTTGCTTTTCATCTTCCCGCTGTGTAATGCCTAATAAAGCGATGTTTATAAGCTCAGTGCTGCTTTGTTTACAGTGGTTACTGTAGAAACATAAAAGCATTTCTGCTGTTTCATCAGCGCCACCTGCTGTCAGACAGTGGAGTTACATTTTCATTCAGTTTGTCTGCCATTTGTGTGAGGAGCGTCTTGCTGCAGCCTGCAGTGGACATCCAACCCCGCCCACATCCAAACTTGAAGTCACAAGCCACGCCCGTCTCCAAATACGTCACATTTTTATTATTTTGAAACAGGAAGAAGCATCCATAAGAAGATAAGTTGAATTGTTTGCCAACCGCTAAAAAGAAGTTTGCCTGTTGGTACACTCTAAAAAATGCTGGGTTAAATATAACCCAGCGCTGGGTTAAAAAGGGACAAACCCAGCTATTGGGTTGTTTTGACCCAGCGGTTGGGTTCAAAACAACCCAACCGCTGGGGTTAAAACAACCCAATAGCTGGGTTTGTCCCTTTTTAACCCAGCGCTGGGTTATATTTAACCCAGCATTATTTAGAGTGCAAGTAAAAAAATCTGTGGTCTTCACGAAGACTTAAAACGTTGACAACTTCATGTGCGTCGTTTGTGTGCATATGCATAAACAACAGTTCAGCATGCTTAGTATGTGTTTTGAACTTCACAGAGGCACGTTATTACTTAGCTAGCAACATATAAATGTATGTATGCATGTGTGTGTGTGTTTTAGTGTTATCCAGCAAGACATAGTGAAATGATGTGGTTGCTCAGCCAAGATACTGTGCAAGGGTTCTGTGATCAGTGTATATCATTAAAAATAATCGTGTGTGGGGGGCAGGTAAGTGCATATGTGTGAGAGGGATGAAGTGTGCATATGAGTCGGTGAGTGAGTTATGTATTATCTAATAAAAAAGTTATAAAAAAAATTGCACATTCAGTCAGCATTCATTTTATGTCGTAAGAATCAGTATATATTTATTAGTGCACTGATTCTTACGACATAAAATTAATGCTGACTGAATGTGCAAATTTTTTTGTAACACTCATCTCACCGACTCATACACGCACTTCATGTACTTCCCTGCTCCCCACACACAAAACACTCACTCACACACACGTGATATTTTTAATGATATACACTGATCACAGAACCCTTCACAGTGACTTGGTTGAGCAACCACATAATTTCACTATGTTTTGCTGGATAACTCTGCGTATGTGACAAATTATCTTTGTATCATTCTATATTAATAGAAAGATCACATAATGATTGTCAATGTTTGTTTGTCATGTTTTACAGAATTCTACGCATTTTCGGTCCTAGCCTGATGCAGAGCAGAGCAGTAGAGCTTCTTCTTTTTAGTGGTTGGCAAACAGAGCAGTTCTGCCGGGATGAGGGGTCCTGCTGCAGTTTCACCAGTAAAGAAAATTACTCGTTACAATTCACTTGGAGGACCACATAAGCCATGAAGTGGCGCATGGAAATATGGTGGGAGCATTTCTTTAAAATACTGTATTGATTGATTTTTGTGGTTTAAAATCATAAATATTTTTGTATGTAGAATGATGAGGTAAATACTATTTAGTGGTCACATATGCCCCCCAACACACACGTATTCTCTATTTTTAACAGGAGCGCCAAGAGGACATAAAGTGGAAGTCTGTAAGGGACATAAGGTCCAGTGTAGTGCTGGATACAGAGTCACCGTGAGTTATTCCGTGGGGAGGTGACAGGGCCTGCCTTTCTCCAGATGGACAGTAAAAATCAACAGAATGCCATCAAAGATTACCTGGAGGAGAATCGGATGAAGCAAGAGATGTCTTTTTATTCATGTCTCAGGACCTGAAGTGGGACATTCATATTGACTCCATTGTTAAAAAGGCCCAGCAGAGGTTGTAATTCCTTCGCCAGCTGAGGAAGTTCAACCTGTCACAAGAGCTGCTGAAACAGTTCTACTCCGCCATCATTGAATCCATCCTCTGTACTTCTATAACTGTCTGGTTCAGCTCAGCTACCAAATCTGACCTCAGAAGACTACAGAGGATAGTCCGGGCTGCTGAGCGAATCATGTGCAATACCCAACTATCCATACTTATATTTATTATACATATGTTATTGATTTAACATATCTTACATCTAGCTACATTCCCATGCATAATTTGTATATAGCACATCTGTACATTCAGTATACTGTCAATTGTCTTTTTGTCTATTGTGTATTGTTTTCACATATTTATTTTTAATCACTTGTTTATTTCGTTATCTGTATCTTGTCACTTGTTATACTGTCTGTGCACTGGAAGCTTCTGCCACCAAGACAAATTCCTTGTGTGTGTGTAAGCACACTTGGCAATAAAGCTCTTTCTGATTCTGATTTCTGCTTTCAAATCTGATTCTTTGAGTATCCGGAGGAGCTGGACACATTCATATCAAATTGTCTTGATGAACAAGTCCTGAAAGTCCATGCCATGTTTCTGTGAATAATATATCAAGGCATGTAGCTTATGTATGTATGTGCACTGCATTTCAAGAACTGTTTATCTGATCATTCAACTGTTCATTTATGATAGTTGGAACATATCTCTTGTTGAACATTTATTTTTGTAAAATTTAAAATGTAATTATTTTTGTATAATTCTATCATTTAATTTTGTAAACAAATAAAATGTGTTTATTTTGTAAACAAATGAAGCAAGGGATGTCTGTTTATTCATCTTTAAGTATGTGGAGGACCTGGACACATTTCATATCAAGTTTTGTGGACGAACAAGGTCAATGTCTTGTTACTTATATAATCTATCAAAGCAAGCATTCTCTGTTTAGCCTATGTATGTGTAGCCTACTGCATATGGAGAACTGTCTATCCTATCATTCAAATGTTAACACTTTATGATAAGTGGAACACATCTTTAGAAAATTAAATGACAATTATAAAAAAAAATATATATATGTTTTGACTTTTACAATAACAAAATTGAATTGTCCCCTTTAAATTTGATCAATTTAAAAGTTGTCTTAGGTGGGTCAAAATCGATCATAATAAATGTGAATTTATCTCATTACATAAATGAATAAGATAAGGTGTAAAGATTTTTATTACAATTAGCCTAATTTAATCAACCAATGCAAGCATTTTACAGCCTGTTGTGGTGACAAAATATTAGATAGCCTACATTAAATATATTAGATTTAAGTTGTGCCATTTTAGCCTAGACGTCCTTTAAAGAAATAAAAAAACGTGTATTAGTAAAACGAAAGGCAACATAATTTTATATATTTATATATATTTTTATAGGACATAGCCTTACTTCCGGGTTTCCCGACAGGGAGATGGGGAATCACAAGGTGACGTATTGGATAGGGGCGTGGTTTCTGACGTAACGCTTTGACGTGGGCGGGGTTGTATTTGGTATGGGCGTGGCTTCTGATGTCACAGTTGGATGTGGGCGGGGTTGGATGTCCACTGCAGGATGCAGCGAGCCCTACTTGGATTTCTGTTCAGACCAATGCGAAAATTGGCCATTTATTTATTAATTTTTTTGTAAATCATAGATGGAAAACAAGCTAATGTGCATTCTAGAAATATGTAGAACTGTTTCTGGAACAGATAAAATGCCTATAATTTATCCTTTTGATTTTGATCCTTTTCTTTAAAACAATTTAAAAGCTAAAATGTGAGGTTTATCGTTTTGTAAAACTTTTTTTGTCAAAAATGTAAACATGTAGTACATGTTCTAACATGTTATGTTGTAAGTCACCAAACCAAGATTGTTTGTTTATTTAAAATCTGATCATCATTTTTAATATTATTATTTTAATGTTTATGCATAGAGTGCATAGTGCTGCTAATTTTATTTGTTGTTTGTTGGTTTTTGACATAAAAACATAATAAAAGAGATTTCAGTGTCTGTATGAGTACTTTGGAACATTACCACCATATTTTAACAATACCGTGATAATAATGATAACTGTGATCATTTTGGTCACTATAATCGTGATATGAAATTTTCACACTGAAAAAGTGATTTTAATTTTTTATATAAATTTACACATAATTTGTTCCTGAATAGTTACTGTTAGACCTACCTGAGAAAAAACTTTTGTATTTTTGTGCTAATTTGTTAATTTATTACTGTTTATGCTAAATTATTTATTAAAATGCAAAGCTACATCAGTCAAAAAAATGAAACAATAACTTTTTTCTTTTAATTGATAATTAAAATGGTATGAAAATGGATGCTCATAGTAACCCTCAATGGTGAGGGGAGCGATACTTCCAAGTGTGTCAAAAATAGAGACACACTGGTTGAGTGGAGTCCAAGGTACCGGGGTCTAACCAACTCAGAGAAAGGGAATGAAGCTAAAACCTTACAGCCCTGGCTATCAGAAAT